>NW_024062227.1:0-71101 GCF_006381635.1 Hibiscus syriacus | reverse complement strand
TACTGGTTAGTTTCACCTCATAATAATTTCCTGATCTCTAGTTCCAAAGTTTTAGTGTGTTGATTTTATGTTTTTCTTATAATTTCGAAAGTTATACATCAGAATTTTTGGCATTCAGATATTCAAATAGCCAGAGAAACAAAGATTCTAAGAAAAGTGACTCCTAATTTGAGGGACAGATGAAGATTCCAGTTAACATGTACATTACACCCTGTTTTGAAATGGTTACTCAAGTCTATCTGTCATATGGTTGTCCTGTGGCATGCAATTGTAATTATGTAAGCACATCCAATCTTCTTTTGTTACAAATTTCATACACGTGTTACTAATGAAATTAGTCAGCATTAATAGTTATTTTTTTATGCTTCCTCTGTGAATGCTTCCCTACAATTCACAACTTTAACAATGAAATGGACAAAATTTGATAATACGCTTCCTCATATCATAAAGTCTTTCTAGGTTGTGAGTTTTACATTATGTTAAGATCTTGACGAATTTTACATAAAGAAGGTTCAAGGGAATATTTCGTAGCTAATTTCAATGTTTCAAATATATACTATAGCTACATGTCAATACCATTTCAATCAAAATTTTAGGCAAGTATTATTGCTGTACTCTTTCTATGTATTGCTGTGTGCAGACATATTATCCGAGTAGTGCTTTATATCAAGTAATTCCTGTGCTATCCGAACTTGTGAAAATTCAGTTACTTTTAAAACTTGGATACTGGATTGAGATGATGAACTCGTATTAGTTTTATGTTGTAAATCGATTGTATATATTTGATATTATGACGATCTGAAATACAATAGTCAATAAACATTGTTCTTCCTGCTAATTCAAAACACAGACATCTTACCACGAAGAAAGCTTAATTCTGTCTCCAGCAAATATTTTTTAGAGCTATAAATCCATTTTCTTTAACAGAATGCACTAAAAGTATGTACTGTCGATGACTATCAGATGCACCGTGAAATAAGACGAATAGGATTTGATTAGCATGTGTTCCAAGTCATTGTAGGACATATCAAAATGTTGCCCTGAGCTATTCACGATGATCCAAACGTAATATACTTTTTATTATCTCTTTAATCTACTTTTATATATTGCAATAAAGTTTAAATTAATATACAACATGAGTAGTTTTCATTATGTTATCCTTTGATTGTTAATCACATTATTGAATTCATATAACTATTCAATTCGATTAATTATAATTAATTAGTCATATATTTATATATCTTTTGAATATTTAAGGTTGTTATAAAAAATCATGTCATTACTTTTTTTTTTTTTTACTTTTTCTCTCCTCTCATTTACAAAAAAAAAAATGTTTGAAACCAAGTTCGAAATATTGTTCTATTTTATCGTATATAATAACCTTAAACTGACTTTCAAAGAAAAAAATTAAAAATGATATCAGTATTAGAATGCATAGTTGGGCTGAAAGCTATATTGTAAAATAGCCCACAAGGTACACGAACAACAACAATATATTTTTCCTTTTTTGGGTCACGAACAACAACAGTAATAAACCCCGCTTTACAGGCCCTCTGTACATACGAACAACAGAATTTTGGCCCCAATAGGACACCCACTTTAATTATTAGGCCCAACCCCAAGCCTCAAACCCAAACCATTTATAACATTACTTTTTCGATGTTAATTCTTTCTTAATTGATTCCCACGACTTACATTATCTAGAGATTGTGTGAATTGGATGCATACCCCACAATAAAACTATAAAACCCCAAATCCTAAACTCCCAAGCCCCAAACCCCCAAACCCAAAGTCTACGTCCACTACCTTAGTTATCCACACTAAGAATTTAGAGTGGTTCGACTTTCTCAACCAAAGTCTACGTCCACTACCTTAGCTATCCACACTAAGCATTTTCCAACAAATTCACTAATTTGTTCTTTCTTTTGAGGACAAAGAGTAACCTTACAACTCCCTCAAGAATTATTCCCCAATTCTTGAGCACATTCTTTTTCAAAGAGAAATACACAAATTTGCAAACTTACAAGGAAAACCTCACAAGGTAGATTGTTTGCACAATTCTAGAACAAAGAAAGAACACTCGAGAATGAATATAATTGAGTACATGTAGTGTTCTTGAAAGTAAAATGAATATTGAATGAAAAATAGGCTTGAAGTGCTCAAACAATGAGTTTGATGCTTTCTCTTTGATTCTCACTTGATTCTTGTTTCTGCTTATTGATCAATGGCTTCTAAGCTTATTTAAATACTTATTCAATTGATTCTGAACGTTGGGGATTATTGGTGGAGTAAATAGAGTCGTTTAATTGTGAAAACAATTAATAAAACAGTTGAGAGCGTCTGGTGCATCGATGCATAAGGTTGGTGCATCGGTACACTATGTGTAAAATTCAAATATTTTGATCGTTGGACCCTTAGTGCATCGGTGCACTAAGAATGCATTGATGCATGGAGTGCATTCGATGTTTCAAACAAGCCAAAGTGCATCGATGCATGGTTTGTGCATCGATGCATAAGATGCATTCGATATTTTCATAAAACCCTGAGTGCATCGATGCATAAAATGCATTCGATGTTCAATTTATTCAATGGTGCATCGATGCATGGATTGGTGCATCGGTACACTCCTTTGAAAAATTGATTTTAGGCTCGTTTTTTGTTCGAAATACTTTGTGAAAATTGTTTCAAAAATAGTTTAAGTATAAAACACAATTTTACACATTAGTAAGGATTGAAATTGAACTTTGAAAGACTTGGAGTAATATTTTGATATTCGAGTAATTAAATCGAATATACTTAAAAAATCATTTTTAAAATATTAAAATTAAATTATACTTAATTTGTTATATAGAAACATCAAAATGTTTTCAACAAATTCATTCTTAATTGATTCCCACATCTTACATTATCTAGAGATTGTGTATTGGATTCACACTCCACAATAAAATTATAAAACCTTAAACCCCTATGCCCGGTACCCCAACAACCAAAATCCAAAACCGAGACCTTGGACCCCAAACCTTGAACCATTTATAACATTTCATTTTTGTTTTTGGCTTTATTTTAAACTATTGATCTGGCTGACCGTCATCTCTTTCATTTTCTTCACGGCCGGGGAGGCGAGACCTTGCAAAGTTCTCAAAAATTCTGAAATGGAAAAAAAAAATGAGAGTTTAGTTATTCTTGTAGTTATACTGCTTGTAAATAGGGTAATCACCATGTAAACCTTGTACATTTGCTTATTGATGATTTAACAATGTTATTTTCCTTTTTTTTAGTCGTGTTGTTTCATATATGGTTTGGTTTACATACAACATGTTATGTATTGTCTTTATTTTCATTTCCTAATTTTTGTTATATATGAATTTCCATTATATAATAAATGATTTTTTAGTATTAAATATATAAATTTCAATAAAAAAAATTAAGGCAATGTAATTTCGTTAAAGGAATATATGGAAACGAGCCTCAACTGGAAAAGATAGTGTTCCTGAGTATTTTTCATACAAAATTTCATCCTTTTATATTCGAATATTTTTCGAACATATTAAATATATATCTATTTTTTTATATTAAATATATAAACCTCGACATCGACCGCGACCCCAAGACCCAATATAATTAAATTTACATTTATAATAAAAAACTCATACAAGTTAAAAGCCAAGCCCAAGAAACCATAAACCTAAACACACATCAATATAATTAATTATACCCCATACACAAATAACCATCAGCCCAATTCACATCCACAAACCTCAAACCCTAAACCTAAACCTTAAACTCAAACCTTAAGCCCAGAACCCAATTTTAGATACAATATCAAATGGACTCAAAGTTTTCATATACAACGTATACTTTAATGGGGACCCGATTTCTACGTGGAAGTCCCTCTAACTTAAATACCATTCGCTTAGCCCATTCCCCCGGTGTGGGTTTTTGTACTACCCTATACAAAACGGTTTGCTTCTTTCGCCAATGTCTTTATCCCAAATACCTGCACCACACAAAGCATATTACAGGTTGAGAGATCCATTACGAAAAAAATTATAAAAACAAAAAAGCTTCAAAATAAAAAAACTTAAAACCTGACACCATTTTCTGGGAGATACTGATATTGAAAATAATAATAATAATAACAAACTAACAACAGTCCACAACCTTCAACATACAGAGTTCCATTTTGTCATCCCAACATTCTTTTGCACAACCATATGAATCTTGAAACAATAAAGGTTTATGCATGAAAAAATAATAAATATGACAAAGATATAAATATGAATCTTGAAATTAAATTTAGTGACACAGTTTAATTCACCATAAAGCTTACTAACATAAATGAGATTGTAAGCATAGTTGAGTGACTAGGTTGTTGATTGGGACTGAATCTTTCAAAAACAGTTTGGTTCTTTTATGTTTTGAGCACGTGTTATGTTTCTTTTAATTTAGGTCCTTTTGTTCATTTATTTCAAGTTGCGCTACTTTAATTTATCATATTCTTTCTCCTCATCCCCTTTATCATCATCTTTAGCAGTGGTAGGAGTCAGAGGAGTAGCCTTCTCTGAAGGAGACAGAGCTTTTCTCAATTGCATCCGCCATCTAAATCAAGTTAATCATGTAATACACGTCACATTCATGCACATAAATAACATATTTTCATCTGATGAACAAGAAGAATTCAAATCAAGCTCCCACTCAAAAGATCATGGACCCGGTGCGCTGATTATAACTTTACTTACTTTCACAGATTTTCATATTATCATAAATTGTTTAGACTAAAAAACTCAAAGGGGAAAATCTGAAAAGGATTATGTTTCTTATTTCAAAAGATGCTTGAAATCCTGCTTTCCTAGAACTCACAAATCACCAAAAAGAGCTTTGACTTGTCAATACAACAACAAAGTAAGTAATGACAAGTAGTAACGCAGGTAAAAATTAGCAATACTGTAAAAGATAATCACCTCTTCTGTGGTAGAACTGTGATCCTTAATAGGCAATGAAGCTGGATCCTCAAAGGTTATGGTAGTAACCGAACCGAGGATTTCGAGAGGAGAATCAGACCAAATGAAATCAGCAGCAGTAGACATCTTCTTTGAGATTGTCTCCTCATCTTCATAACTGAAATTGGCATGTAGTTAGGAACAAAGCATAACATAAACCTTGAAACCAGATACCAGATACCAGAGGAATCAATTCAATAACAATGTTCAATCATTATCAACAAAGCAGGTACATTGCCGTATGATAAAGGGAAAGCTCACCCATCAAGGTGTCTCTTCTGTTTGGTTACCCTAAGTACAACAATCACCTACATCAAGTATGTGGCAGAAAGAACAATAATGAGCAGAGATACAATCAATAGGAGAACAATATTAGTCATTTAAGAGATTTTGAAACATAAAATGAAATTAAAAACCTTCTTTTGTGGTTCTTATGATCCCTAAAATAGATGTTTGAAATCAAGAAGACGTGGATCAATCTTTCCTGGGTATCAGTACTTTTCCGAGGCTTGTCCTCTCCAGACATTGATTCTGTAATTTCATAAAGAGAGGCGGATGCTGGAGGGTGCAAAGTTGAAATGGAGAGTGGTTTACCAGTCAGCCGCAATGAAGGGCATGGAGTTCCTAACGATGGTTCCTGGTTTGCCCAGTTCAGGTGGCTAGATATGTCTATGCAGTGATGTTTCTAGCTTCAAATTTCCTCGCTTGGGCTGTCCGATATTACGGCCGCAACACGTTCCCGGAAATGGAAAGTAAGACATTTTACTCGGAGGCATTTAATCATTCTCTACCGTCCTCTAAAACCTCCTAAAAAATTTGATCCTTCTTGATGTCATTCTGTTGATTTTAATGCGTTAATATTGAATCAAAAATTTGAGAGAGATATTTTTCGAGCTAGCGGAAATCGAAGGGCAAATCGCCTACATTTTTCGAGCTTTATCGTAAGAATTTTATTCTTATATTTCTTTCGTTGTCTCTGAAATGTTGATTCTGATCAGATTGTTATGATGTCAACTTTTTCTTTCTTTTGTAAATCTCTATTTCGAGTAACTTGAGCTTAGGCATTGTTGATTCCATATCGGTTAAGAATTTTTTCTACGTTCTTTTTAAATTGCTGTTGTATTTATATTGCAGAAACGGATTCCAGAAACTGGAGAAGATTAAGGATGTTAACAGGCAGAGCAGGCAATTGGAAAACCTTATCGACAAGATGCGAGAGTTTAAGAGGTATTTCAGAATCATCCTCGATACTTATTTTCCTTTTCCTGAATTATTGCTAGGTGAAGAAGTAAAACAGTGAGGAGGTTCGCATTATGTTTACTCTCTTACTTTAGTTTGAATAAATCACAATGATAAAGCTTTGGTTTATAGTGTTTAGGGAAAATCAGTGCATTTATTCTGGTGAGCTTTTGTTTTGGTAGAAGACTGTAAAAAACTTTTTTTTTGTCACTGAGAAATTGCACAGACTTCTGTAATCTTTGGCATTGTAAAATTCTTCTCTACTTATTTATTTATTTGCTATACTTTGTTGCGGCATATGGAAAAGGACTAATCAGAAACCAGAAACCTGGTTTAAATTTGTAGCCATCTTGTTTTTTCCTAACTAGCATTTTGGCTTCCTTAGCATTAACATTAACCTCATTTCACTTTTAATGATTTGTCCCTACTTTAAACTATAAAATAAACAAATAAATAGAGTGTTACGATGTAGGACCTTATTATTTGCTAATCTGGTTTTTGTAAGAAATATCGTGAATGGTGAAATTTCGGGCCCTTAAATGTATCTTTGCCTTTGGCTCTTCGTGAAATGTTCTAAATTTCTAATTAGTTTGTGATTGGTTGTTTGAAATGGTGCCTTCTCTTGGGCACTAGATGATGAACAATTAATATTATTCGATACTACTTTCGTTATATATTATTCACTCCTCCTTATATTTACAGGTTCTTGCCCTGGTTGGTGATCAACTTGACTATGGAGATAATGTTTGTGGTGCAGTGCTGAGCATTCGCTTCAATGAGGATATATTGAGTGTATGGAATCGTGATGCGTCAGATCATCAGGTTTGCTATTAATAAATAGTAATCGTACTGATTTACCTATTTCGTGTATTTGTATTTCGATCTCCTCAGTAGTTATTGATCGTGTTTTATTTCTACCAGTCTGTCATGGCCCTTAGAGATTCAATCAAACGGCACTTATACCCTAATTATAGAGTCTCCATTGTCAAGATCACGATCTACTGATGAAATGGATACCAATTCTAGCAGATCCCCAGTTACCCCAAAGGCCCAAGATCTTCGGTTTTTTTCCTATGGAAGATACTAATACAAATAAGAAAGGCACATACCAGATGTGGAATAGTTCTCCCCTAGTGCTAGTGGAAATTATTAATCTTTTAGGGTCTACGAATAGGTTGCATCATTAAATTCATGCTGAGTTTGTATGGCAAAACTGTTCCATAGAAGTGGGTTTATTCTTGAATCCCAGCTGTAGAAAAGGGGTTGCTCAAAGATTCCCAAATTTCTTCTCTGATGCCTATTGGTTCATTCTTTGAACGTTGCGAAATAAATGTTGTGGCTTAAATCTTAACAAGTAACCAATTGAGGTTAAATGTTGCAGCTGTTGACTATTATTCCTGTTACAGTGTTCTCGTTAGTGCTCTAGCAATTGTGTGCTAGAGAACTTTCTTTGAGTAAAGCTGATGTTTAAGGTGTCTTTGGATTTTGTTCCTACTTGAATTATTCTTTGTATTTTTGTGGTATAATTATAGTATGTTTGTATCCATATGAAAAAATGTAATTTTTTTGCAGCTTGTAATTGACATTTGTGAGGTACTGTTATCGTTGGGCAGGAAGGAAGGGTGTGTGCAAGATTCAGAGCAACCTGTTGGAAAGTCTTCTATAGAAAGGCCAAATGTTGGGGGTTTATTTCCAAGCCAGATGTACGGTCATTTTGGTAATTTGATTGAATTAGGGAATAAAAGTGACAAATAGCCAATTGGAGGGACTTTAGAATACATCTCATCTCACTTCTCAAGGCGAGAGATTATAATATACTTTGATGCATTGTATTTTCTCCAGGATATTAAAGAAAACTCAAATTCATTTGTGCATTAACTTCATCCTTTTCAATCTTTAAGTATGTAGATGTACAAAGAATCCAAACAAGCACGCCCAAGATTCATTTATATCAAGTCTAGAATTGGTACTTATTTTGTCACAAAGGATAAAGATACATCCTATCAATAACATTTTTGAAAGGCTTTTTTTAATAGGATGTGTCTTTGTCATATGTGATAATTCAATCAACGAGGAGCGGCTTATTTAACATGTTTTTCAAGGATTTTAAAATTCGAAAAAATATATAGTACACAAAACATGTTTCTTCTTGCATTCTTTTTAGGGTAGTTCTGCGGTGCGGCGCTTAAAAAACGGCTAATATACGGTGTGACCGGTTAAATAAGTGACCGGTTAAAATTTAGACCGGTTATGTTATATTATTTAACCGGAAATATTATAAAGTACAATAACATACTAGGTAGCGCTTATATAATGTAATAGGTAGCGCTTATATTGACCTATTTTATAAGTAAACCGATATATTTATACCGATAGCATTACAAATTTACCTATTGCATTATAATATGTTGAAAGTGTCTATACTGTTTTATAAAAAAGATCGATACTTTTTTTAAAGTTATGTAATTTATGTTTCAATTTTTTAATAGTGTTTCATGTTTTTCCACCTACAATATTAATTTAATAATTTCATTTGCACAAAAAATTATTTGATTGTTTTGATATTTTAAAAATAATATTTAGAATTTAAATTTAACAATATTAACCAAAGATAATAATAATATGTAATATATATGTTTATTGTTTTTAATTTAATGATAATATATACCGTAACATAAAAAATAAATCATTAGATACATATAATTACTAAATTGATATCTTAAAACTCACTCAAAAGATAACTTTAAATTAATGTTTTCCACAGTGAAATAAGTATGGACACTTTTATAAAAATGATAGATACTTTACAATATAAGCACTACCTATTACATTATATAAACGCTACCTATTACATTATATAAGTGTTACCTATTACATTATATTTTTACCTATTATATTGAAAGTGTCTATACTTTTTATAAAAAGGATCGATACTTTTTTTAAAGTTATGTAATTTATGTTTCAATTTTTTTTAATAGTGTTTCATGTTTTCCACCTACAATATTAATTTAATAATTTCATTTGCACAAAAATTATTTGATTGTTTTGATATTTTATAAAATAATATTTAGAATTTAAATTTAACAATATTAACCAAAGATAATAATAAATATGTAATATATATGTTTATTGTTTTTAATTTAATAATAATATATATCGTAACGTAAAAAATAAATCATTAGACGCCTATAATTACTAAATTAATATCTTAAAACTCACTCAAAAGATAACCTTAAATTAATGTTTTCCACAGTGAAAAAAGTATGGATACTTTTATAAAAATGATAGATACTTTACAATATAAGCATTACCTATTACATTATATAAACGCTACCTATTACATTATATAAGCGCTACCTATTACATCATATTTTTACCTATTATATTGAAAGTGTCCATACTTTTTATAAAAATGATCGATACTTTTTTTAAAGTTATGTAATTTATGTTTCAATTTTTTTTAATAGTGTTTCATGTTTTCCACCTACAATATTAATTTAATAATTTCATTTACACAAAAAATTTTGATTGTTTTGATATTTTATAATAATATTTAATTTAAATTTAACAATATTAACCAAAGATAATAATAAATATGTAATATATATGTTTATTGTTTTTAATTTAATCATAATATATATCGTAACGTAAAAAAAATCATTAGACGCCTATAATTACTAAATTAATATCTTAAAACTCACTCAAAAGATGTACATACCTAAATATGTAGTTATTGTACATACCTAAATTTAATGATATATATACTTGTAGTTATTGTACATACCTAAATATGTACTGCGAATTTAATGTTGTACCCACCCTTTAACTACCACTACCAATACCACATCCTATTGAAAGCAGCACGACTGAAACATGTTCAAAATGAACCTTTGCTTACATCTCCATCAACTCCTGGACCACTGAACTTACATAACAAAATTTTTGCCATGGATAATACTGATGTAGACAATGTTAAGCCAACCGAGGAATGCCATGAAGTACATAATGTTGATGAATCTGACAGATTGGTTGGTCAGTTCTTCTGTTCACGTGATCAAGCTTGGTACTTTTACAAGGGATTCGCACGGGAACATGGTTTTAGTGCACGTAAGGGAACAACACGGCTTGACGTGGAAGGAAATGTGAAGACACAAGAATTTTGTTGTTCCAAAGAAGGGTTTCGAGTATCAAAAGTCAATACTGTTGATCGTCAACGTGCTCATACGCCAGTCACAAGAACATGATGTAAGGCTAGAGTCGTAGTTACAGCAATAAATACAAACGATCAGTGGGTTATAAGTAAGTCTGATCAGAAACATAATCATGCATTGTGCACACCTGCTATGACACCATTTATGCGTTCTAATAGAGCTGTAAGTAAGGCTGATATCGATGAGGCAACAACATTGAAAGAGGTCGGTGTTGGCACGTCACAAGTAATGAACTATTTAACGCAGCAGGCAGGGGGCTATCATAATGTTGGATTTACATATAAAGACCTCTACAATGCACTTTAAAGAGGTAAAGCAAAGGAAATCGTCGATGGGGATGTGAATGCGCTTATTGCCTACTTTGATTATAAGAAACATGATGATCCCGGGTTTTTTATGACATACTCAGTAGACGAATCGGGGGCATTGTATAATCTTATTTGGTCGGATTCTACATCGAGATCGGATTAAACATGCTTCGGTGATGTGATTGCGTTCGACACAACGTACAAAGATAATTTGTATGGTCGACCAATTATGCCTATTGTTGGTGTCAATCATCACCATAACACAATTGTGTTTGCCACTGCCATAATCGCTGACGAGACGTCTCAATCTTTCGAGTGGGTGCTACAGAATTTTTTAGAAGCCATGATGAATAAATCACCTATTTCAGTTGTCACCGATGGGGATAGGGCAATGAAGAGGGCTATCAAATCTATTATCCCTTATGCTAAGCACAAATTATGTTCTTGGCATCTTTCTCGCAATGCACAAGCTAACATTGGTGACCCAAAGTTTACAACAGCATTCTCAAAATGCATGGCTTCCTGGTGGACAACCAAGGAATTTGATATTCAATGGCGTTCGGTTGTTTCAGAATTCAATGTCCAAAAGCATCCATGGGTGATTGAGAAGGGAAATACATGACACTTATGGGCACAAGCATATCTAACCGGTCATTTCTTTGCCAATATTCGCTCAACACAAGGGTGTGAGTCTATGAATGCTTCACTAGCTATTGCACTGAAACACAAGAAGACATATTTAGATGTTGTTCGTGCAATTGAAGATGGAATTATTAGAATGCGTATGAACGAGTTAAAAGCGGATTACTTAAGTTCCCATACGAAGCCCATCCAGATCATAAAACTGGTCGACCTTGAAAGCCATGCCGCTGTGATTTTTACCCGCGAATCTTTTCGTGTGTTCCAAGATAAACTTATACGGGAGACATTGTACCGGATTGAGGCAGGGATTAAGTCCTTATCAGATGAATGTCAACATTATATTTTGTCAAAGTACGCAGAAAAAAAATAGGAAATTTGAAATTAGTTTTGATTCTCGTACGAAAACTCTAATTTGCTCCTGCAAAAAATTCGAGACCGTTGGACTTCCGTGTCGCCATCAACTTCACATTTTGAAGCACTTTGACTACACATATTTGCCCGGGACTTTGATTCAAAGTAGGTGGACTAATGATGCGAAGGCTTCTGCACCCAGCTATGTTGATTTGAATGTGTCTCCAGAAGTGATGCAAATGGAAAGGTTCGTTGCTCTACGTTCAACGTCAAGTAGGTTATGCTACATTGCATCAAAGACAGATGAGTCTTTCAAAACCGCAAGAGATGAGATGAAAAAACTAATAGAAGAATTAGAAAACTCGTTTGGTTTGAATGATTCAGTCAACCAGAGCATTGTAGTAAACAATGTTTGTGACCCTCAATGAAAACAACGCAAGCGAAAAGAAGTGCCGAAGAACAAGGTCGAGAAGAAAATTAGGCGATGTGGGTACTGCAACGGTGAGGGACATAACAAACTAACATGTCCTCAAGTCAAGATCAGTTTGAGTACAAGCACACAGCCTACATCAACTGATTTTTTCGAAGACGGAATGGAATGACAACGATCTCCATATATCGTAAGTATCAACATGACTCCTATTGTATGTACATATAAATATTTTGAATGAAGGAAGAAAAACCGCGTTACTTAAAATTACCGACACAATATTAAAAAGTGTCGATATAGGTTGTAGACCTATTCACTCATAAAACTGGTATATTTATACCGGTTATATTACAAAATTATCTATTACATTATAATTCTGGGTTCCGATGTGTAAATGTCGACATTTTTTGACAAGGTATCGACACATTTTTCTTCCAATCTGGACATAAAGTACCGACACAATATTAAAAAGTATCGATATAGGTTGTAGACCTATTCGCTCATAAAACCGGTATATTTATACCGGTTATATTACAAAATTATCTATTACATTATAATTCTGGGTTCCGATGTGTAAATGTCGACACTTTTTGACAAGGTATCGACACATTTTTCTTCCAATCTGGACATAAAGTACCGACACAATATTAAAAAGTGTCGATATAGGTTGTAGACCTATTCGCTCATAAAACCGGTATATTTATACCGGTTATATTACAAAATTATCTATTACATTATAATTCTGGGTTCCGATGTGTAAATGTCGACACTTTTTGACAAGGTATCGACACATTTTTCTTCCAATCTGGACATAAAGTACCGACACAATATTAAAAAGTATCGATATAGGTTATAGAGTACTATATATAGTGAATGGTGGAAAAACACTTGATATTTAAATTAGTATCGACAAAACATTAAACAGTGTCGATACATATTATATACCAATTCTCTCATAAAACCGGTATACTTGTACCGGTTAGATTGAAAAATTACCTATTACATTATACTTATGGGTTTCGATGTTTATGGGATCGACACTTTTTATATATGGATCGACACTTTATTGTTGCACCCTGTTTGCCATTCATTCTGGACCAAAAATAGCGACACAAACTAAAAAAAGTGTCGACACATTATTTAGGCCTATTCTTTCATAAAACCGGTATACTTGTACCGGTTAGATTGAAAAATTACATATTACATTATACTTTTGGCTTTCGATGTTTATGGGATCGACAATTTTTATATATGGATCGACACTTTATGGTTGCACCCTGTTTGCCATTCATTCTGGACCAAAAATATCGACACAAACTACAAAAGTGTCGACATATTATTTAGACCTATTCTCTCATAAAACCGGTATACTTGTACCGATTAGATTGAAAAATTACATATTACATTATACTTTTGGTTTTCGATGTTTTTGGGATCGACACTTTTTATATATGGATCGACACTTTATGGTTGCAGCCTGTTTGCCATTCATTCTGGACCAGAAATATCGACACAAACTACAAAAGTGTCGATACATTATTTAGACATATTCTCTCATAAAACCGGTATACTTGCACCGATTAGATTGAAAAATTACCTATTACATTATACTTTTGGGTTTCAATGTTTTTGGGATCGACACTTTTTATATATGGATCGACACTTTATGGTTGCACCCTGTTTGCCATATTGTAAATTTGCCTTTTACTTTAAAGTATCAACATGACCCTTAATGTGTATAAGAAACATGTACAACAACATACTTCTAACTTTTCTCATCTCATTCATAATTATATTCACATACAAAATTATAAATCGTATACAAAATTATAAATCTTATACAAAATTAACCCTACATTTACATCATTGCATCCTTTTGTTATTCTTATGTATCATGGCAGCTTTTGTTATCTCCATTCTTCGTTGATTTTGATTGTAGCTTACGAGATCGTTTAATATTCGCGATCGATCCCACTCTCCAACAACCTATATTCAAATTGTCAGAACGTTAAGTATTGTAAACTACAGCATTCAATCTACGACTTTTAACAATTTTACCACAAACGAATTTTTCTTTCCACTTACAAAATCACCAGTTGCCCCTGTAGAACCGATCGATTCCATCCACATCATCACATACATGCCGCAATCATGTCTGTTACAAAATTTGAAAACCACACATGTCAATTATGATGAATACTGCATAAATTAAGCTTTCTATTTGTGATAACATCTCATACCCATTCAATTGCTTATTCTTCTTATGCTCCACAAATTTATAGGATTTAAAACTACTTCTCTTTTAAATTCACGAATTCACGAAGTAATCCTTATATAAAGTACCGTATCCGGTAGCGCTTTACCGGTTTTGTCATTTCAATACTGGTTTTATCATAGTTTTACCTGTTATATCGTTTTGGATCGACACATTTTTAATTTGGATCGACACGAACCGACAAATTAAGTTTGCCGGTTGCAGAATTTTTTAATATTTCTTCATGACTTAGACCTACTACATTATTATTAGTCAACATTTCCGGTAGCGCTAAACCGAATTTATTAAATATCTTTTAATATATCCAGTAACGCCGTATATTAGCCGTATGTTAACCCGCCTTTCCTGAGACAATCCCTTCTTTTTATCCTTTTCCTTTCCCTCTTCCTTATAAAAATGACATTCCCCTCTCTATAATACACGTAAACAAATAAGTTGACAAAAAATCTCTCTTGTTTTTATTATGTAGGGAAAAAACTCAGATATAATTCAAATATTTTGACAATTCTTATTTAATATTATTTGTTTAATTATTTATTTGATTAGTTGTTATTTTTAGGTGTTCAATATATTATATTTTGAATATTATTTAATTTTAAAGAATTAATAATTCCTTCGTGTAGTTAAAATAGTCATAAAGGATATTTTTCTAATTTTTAAGAATAGTGACGAATTTTTTATAATTATTTTATTAATATTTTGTCATAAAAATTGAAAATGTTAATATCGGATGTGAATCACATTTTAACCTATCAACCACATATGGTAAAGAAAATATTTTTTTAATAATGGTTAATTAATATTATACTTTCACTAAATAATTTATATTTATTTTAAATTAATACGATGAGGACTTATGGTTATTTATTCCAATGTGAAAATTACCATATGGTCGCATTATGGATACTTAAGTCAAATTTGAGTACGTTTCACGGGTGCTCAGAGATTGTAAATTGTAACAAGCAATTATTTTACATTCATTGAGAGGTGCATTCTAATTACAAACCCTACAAACCTTAAAAATTCTACAAACCCTAAAACCTTACAAATCCTAGAAACCCTAAAACCCTAAAAACCCTAAAAACATTACAAATCCTAGAAACCTTAAAACTCTAGGGTTTAAGGTTTAGGTTTGGTTTTTTAAAAAATATATAATGATAAAATTAACTCTTAATGTTTGTTTAAATGGTCACTTTGACCCTTATTCTTTTCTTTGAGAATATTTTAGTACATAAACATTTTAATTTTTGGTTAAAACAATACATGTTGATTGGCATTTTCATATTTGTTTAACTGATAACATGTAACATGTCATGTTATATTATCAAAAATAATGATGTGACATGTGTCATGTAATTCAAAATGATAATGTAACATGTATTATTTTATTAATTAAACACATGTAAAAATGTCACGCTAGCAATATGTGTTGATCGTTAGTCAATTAAAGGTTTCATCCAACAAAGGTTATTTTGACAAAAAATAAAATTTTTGACTAAAATGCTCCAAAATAAAAGAATAATGATCAAAATAACAATTTAAACAAATATTAAAAACCAATTTTATTATTGTATTTTTTAAAAAATTTATATTTTCCACTTTTATTATCTTCTAAAAAGACTATGAATCTTCGTATTGAAGAGAAACTCTATTCGTATTATTCCATCTTAAATATTTTATATTTTGAAGTACATACACTTTGAATATTTTCATTCTATTTTTAAATATTTTATATTTAAATTATTTTTATTAATTAATAGTTTGCATCTTATATAAATTTTAAATCCATACAGCCGCATCTTAATTATTATTTTTAATTTATATTCATAGCATATAATTGTATTGTGTTTTTAAAATTGGTAGTTCTAATTTAGTGTTATATATATATATATATATATATATATATATATATATATTGCTAGTTGTAATTTGACTTTGGATAAATGACACTTAATTTATCATGTTACACTTCAACTTTGGAAAGAGTTCGTAAGTCTCCGTTTGGAATTTGAAATCCAAAGAGACGTTATAAGCTTTTTAAATTTACCTCCTTTTAATAATATTTTTTATTTAAAAAATCGAAATCCCATCTTTACTCGCTCTCTGTCTGCATTCTATCGATTTGAACTACAAATACTCTCTCTCTCCCTTTCTCAAATTCAAAGGAGGAGCCTTTCCACTTTTGTTTTTCTCAATAAATCTCAACTTTCAGCTTCAAAGTATATACAAGTTAAACCCAGAAAATTTTAGCTTCAGTTAAGCTGATCTTATTCATTGGTTTCAATGTAAGTGTTTTTGGTTCGGTTAAAGATTTGCTTGTGGGGTGTTTTGTTGATTTTATGATGTTTTTTTCTTATCATTTTTTGAATTGTTTACGTTAGGTGTGTTTGGTAGCTGAGAAAAATCGGGAAAGGGGGTATGATTTTAAGAATTTTGATTGTAGTGTTCTTCATGTAGCGGGAGGAGTTTTGCTTGGTCACTGGTCTACGTTTCGGATGACACGATGAATTTTGATTGATTTCGTAAAGTATACGTTTAATAACATTTGAAGAGGTTTAGGGTTGTGTTCTGAGTTATAGAATGATTGAATAAGAGATTGGGTATGGTTATAAGGTAATTAGAAATGGATTGGGTTCTTTGGGAAGTGAAAGCAAATCATTGATTACAAATTGCAATGGGATAAAGTAGAGAAAGGAGCATGAGAACATTGAAAGATATGTTCTTATCGGTATGTGTAATGAAAATTCGAGGACGAATTTTCTTAAAAGGAGGGGAGATTTGTAACATCCTCAGTACCGGGTTAGTGACTAAATTGTAAGGTTTCAAAATTTGGTGATTTAAATTAAAATAATTGAGTGGTTTAAAGACTTATATGAGAAATGAGGTGTAAGATCAAATTGAAAAGAATGAGGAATGAAAGGATAGTATGGTCATTTACAAAGAAAAGAAAAATATAATAATAATATATGGTATATATAGATACACGTGGAAGGAAGGAAACAAAGTTTAGAGGTTTCCAGAGTTCTCTTCTTTCTTTCTTCTTCTTCTTCACGTGTGAAGCCAAGCAAAGGTGAGTTTTCTTTTGATCAAATTCTTGATGAATTTAAGTTTCTTATTGATCCTTAGTTGATAACTAAGCTTAAGGAAAGCTTAGATTATCTTAAAACCATAAGATGAGGAGTGTATGAAGAATTAAAGAAAGGAAGTAGAAAAGTGAAATTTTGGAATAGGGTTCTTAATAAGAATTAGAAGTGAAATTTGACTTGTCATTAAGCTAACTAAGAGGTATGAAGTGTTAGAAGTCAAATTAGAACATGTTAGAATTTGGGTTAGATTCTTAAACTCTACATGGAGAATCGGATTTCTAAGTTTTGAAAGTATGGAATGAATAATAAGTAGTTTAAGTAAGAGTATGTAAGTTAAGGATATAAAAAGAGGGGTAATATAAAGTGTTAAGTAGACTAAGAAGAGATTTCCGTGCTAAAATGACAATTCTGGGCAATGTGCATCAATGCACATTCATTGTGCACCGATGCATCAATGATAAATCCCAGAAATTTTTTAAGGTGCATCGATGCATATGAAGTGCATCGATGCATTAATTTAAAAAGAAAACATCGAATGCCATCGATGCATCGATGCATAAGGAGTGCATCGATGCACCCCATTAAATACAAACATCGAATAAGATTTATGCATGGTGTAATGCATCGATGCATACCTCCATTAAAAGATGAAAATGACTTTTCTTTTAGCCTAAGAATGATAGCTTAGAATATACTAACTAGTATACTGATAAGTATCAATGAATTACTATGTAGATACTGAGCCTAAACGAGTTCTGGAACCATCGACCAATAGGATCAATCGAGGGAAAGACAAAGAAATCTAGGCGAGTGCATATGCATAACATGATTATGTTAGTATATTCAGTTCTAGACTTGCGATAAGTCTAGATTTAATATCTTGATACATTATTCATTCAGTATTATTAAAGATGATATGAATTCATACCATATGCATTATGGGATATACTATACAGATTGTGGTAAGTCTATTTTCCAGATTAGAGCTTATATATGAATGTATGTGTCATATGAGATTGAATGAGTTACGAGATATCTATATTAGGTATATGAAGTGTGTGTGATGTGTTTTTTTATGGTTTATATGTATGAATGAGCATATGTATTGACATGTTACAGTATATATATATTATATGAGTTGTGTAAATAGGTAGATAAATGTGTTAAACATGTGAAATAGTTAAAATGATCAATATGATTTCATAAGAATATGAAATAAGAAGTATGGAAAGGACATAAGAAAGAATATGAAATATATAGCATATGAATATAAAATCATATGAGGGGTGACATGAATTATATGAAAAATAAACTACGTGATTACAAATATATGAAAATATGCTAGTGTGATGGGACCTAGGAACTAGTATACGTGATATATATACATTTATATAAGTTATTGGATGAAAAATGAACAAGAGATAAAAGAGATGAAGGATAATACTATAGGAGTATGATAAAAACATAAATGATGACATGTATGTATGTATGTATGTATGTATGTATGTATGTATGTATGTATGTATGTATGTATGTATGTATGTATGTATGTATGTATGTATGTATGTATGTATGTATGTATGTATGTATGTATGTATGTATGTATGTATGTATGTATGTATGTATGTATGTATGTATGTATGTATGTATGTATGTATGTATGTATGTATGTATGTATGTATGTATATATGTATGTATGTATGTATATGTATGCATGTATGTATGTATGTATATGTATGTATGTATGTATGTATATGTATGTATGTATGTATGTATGTATGTATATATGTATGTATGTATGTATGTATGTATGTATGTATGTATGTATGTATGTATGTATGTATGTATGTATGTAATGGTTATATGAAAAGGTATAGTTAATAAGATGATCATATGAACATGTGATAAAGAGCTATAGGAAAAGAAAAATGTGATATGATGTGTGAATATGTAATAAGGTAAAAGAAAATGCCCATGATATGAGTTATGAGAACTGTAGGTATAGTTGGCATGCCAAGAGTCAAAGAACTACCTATGTCTTTCGAGACATATGGACAGTATACCTATGTTCTAAGGAACATATGAATAGTTTACCTAGGTTCTTCGGGACCTATGGATAGTTACCGAGGATCTTTATGACCTATGGATAGTGACCGAGGATCTTTATGACCTATGGATAGTTACCGAGGATCTTTATGACCTCTGGATAGTTATCGAGGATCTTTATGACCTCTGGATAGTTACCGAGGATCTTTATGACCTCTGGATAGGTCCTTCGGAACATTCATTGAGCTGTGGTGACAGCATACGTGTGCACAAACTCATAATACTCGTATACCTTGGGTTCTCAATGGTTTATATGGGCTTAAATAGGACATAACGAGGATATATAAAATTGTATCTTAATATGGTATTATTATGATTTATATTGTCTCATATGTGGTATAATAAATGATGGTGTGGTAGTATAATTGCGTTTGGATAGTAGACGACATGTTTATATTTTTAGTAATTCTTTATTATGTAATTATGCCTTACTAAGTCTATGACTTAGCGTGTAAGTGTTTTTACACGTAGGTTTCGAAGAGCATGAGAATCAAGAAAAGGAATTTGCAGATCATCATATCTCCACTCAGCGATCAGATCAGAAGGAAAGTCATAGTAGGTATTTTGTTGTATGTAGTGTGTTGGCATGTAAGAAAAGTGTTAGTTACAAATGCTCTGATTAGTTTCGTCTTGTTTTGTTTAACTCGTGTACAATGACAATGTTATTTTAATAAAAGTTTTAAATTTCATTGGTTTTCGTTAAAAGTTTAAAGTTTGAAAAGTCAATGTGACACCTCAGACTTGTATCCGGGTCGGATACGGGTTGAGGGTGTTACATATGCGATCGTCGAGTGGCATTCCACTAATCGCATACTTCGACAATTTAGTTTGTACAATCAATTCCGGAAGCACCTCACAATATAGACGAGTTTCATAGCACAGATCGATGTGGCAAGTCAAATATAGATTGACTGGTGAAGCATCATGAGCGGGTCGTGTTGTGGGAGGATCGACATCGGCACCTTCCCTGTAGAGAGTCCATTTATGATGAACTTTTGATGGTTGTATCCAGTTTTTATGAGTGGTTCAACAGTAACGGGAAATCGTTTCTTCTTTCCGAGGATACACGAGGGCGGAGCTTTTAGCGACGTCGACAGAGACGTGCACCGTCACAATCCCATCGTCCCGTGACTCGTGGACGACGAGTATGTGCTTCCGGTTCGTCCTCAGCTGCACCAGCATGACCTTCACAGCAGCCACCGTTTGCAGTAACCTACACCCTACAGCCATATCTAATACCGCCACCGCCTTTTGTAACATCCTCAATACCGAGTTAGTGACTAAATTGTAAAATTTAGGAATTTGGGGATAAAAGTAGAAAATTGAATAGTTCAATGATTTATGTGGAGATATTACCTGAAAGTTATTAGTAATTATTAAAGGAGATTGAGGGAAAAATGGTCTTTGTTATCTAAAGATAATTATCTTATCTCTTTATTAAGAGATAAGCTTGTGGGGAGAGTTATCTGGAAAACTCTTCTCCCTTCTTCTTCCTCCTCTACGTGAGAGCTCAAGCAAAGGTAAGCTTAATTTGAGTTGGTTAATTCTTAAGTTTCAAGCTTAGTTTTGATTATTGGGATGCTAAGAAAGATTATTTAGAGATTAAAATATGTTGAAACTTCAAAATGGATGAGTTATGAAGGATCAAATATGAAGATTTTTTAAGTGAATTAGTGAAATAGAATGAGTTAATAGATTTTGAAGTTGAATTTAACTTGTCAATGGTTGAATTAAGAGATATTAAGTGATAAAATGAGTTTTAAAACATGTTGAAAATCTGGTATGATTCTTGAAGTTAACAAAGAGGAGAGGATATTAAGGTTGAAGAAGAGGTAAATGAATATAAATGAGTTTAAAAATGTATATATAAGTTATGAATTTGAAAGGGGATGAAATATGAAGCATTTGAGTTGAATTAAATGGATTTTCGGGCTTAAAATGCAAATTCAGGGCCAGGTGTAATGATGCACATTCAATGTGCATCGATGCACTCTTTAAAGAAGAAACATTGAATGCACTTGGTGCATCGATGCATAAGGAGTGCATCGATGCATCCCTTTAAAATGAAAACATCGAAGGTAATTTGTGTATCGATGCATGGGTAGTGCATCGATGCACATGTTAAAGAATGCATCGATGTACTTCAAGGGGAAATTAAAATAGACATTTCTTTTGGTCTAAAAAATGATAGATTAGTGTTTATCAATTGGATACTAATATGTATCAATGAATGATTATATAGATATCGAGCACGAAAAAGTCTCAGAACGATTATCAAGTTATGATTCGATCGCAAGAGAGGAAATTATAAAACTGGATTGGAACTTAGTGAGGCCAAGGTGAGTGCGCATTATTTTATATATGATGTTTAATAGGAAATAAGACTTGCGACAAGTCTATTTTCTGTAGTATTATGCATGAAGTATGAACATGAACATGTGTTTGTTATGAGTGTCTGAGTTATATGTTTATGAGTATGACAGAGATGATATGATCTAGGTGAATATAATAGAATAAGGTATAAGCTATATGATATGATATAAGTTATTTTATACATATATGATATAAGCTATTAATCAGGACATATGAGATTATAAGAAGGAGAATATAAATGATATGAATACAAGTATAGGAAAGATGATATATATATATATATATATAGGAAGATGAATTATATGAATACACATTTTGATGATGAAATGATGGATTATATGAACATGTGAATATATATATATATATATATATATATATATATATATATATATATATATATATATATATGATAAGACATAAAAATAAGATATAAGCAATGTGACAAGAAATGTGAAATAGTATGAAAAGTGGATATGTTCTACGTGATATGTGAAAGTGATCTACGCGTTTATATGTATATGTGATTCAACTTATGTGACATAATCTACGTGCTACGTGAAAGTGAACTACGTGTTTATGTGAAAATGTGAAATGACATAAATGATGATGCCCATGTTATGTGTCATGATAGCTAGGGTATAGTTGGCATGCCAAGAGTCGAGGGTCTACGCAGTCCTTCGGGACATATATGTATTCTTTGGAACACGTGTGAGGTCTTTTGAGACACATACTTAATCCTTGGCATATATATATGATTCTTAAGGAATTTTCTACGTGGTCCTTGTAACATCCCAAACTATGGGTTAGTGACCAAATTGTAAAGTTTTAGAATTTGATGATTAAAGTGGAAAAGTTGAATAGTTTAATGACTTATTTAAAAATAATTCCTGAAGGGTTATTAGTAATTATTAAAAGAATGAGAGGGCAAAATGGTCATTTGATAGGAAAGATATTTTTTTCCTATATATGAATGAATCACGTGGGGAAAGGGGGAAGTTATCTTCTTCTTCTCCATCGTGAGCAAGAGAGCAAAGGTAAGATTTCTTAATTTTTGATTATTAGCTGAATTTTAAGTTGGGTTTTGATCATTAGATGATAACTAAGCTTAAGGAAAACTTAAGTTATCTTAAAATCAAAAGATAAATGAGTTAGGGAAGATTAAATATTTGGAGTTCTTGAGTGAAATCTTGAAATAGAGTTGATAAGTTAAACTTGAAGTTAAATTTGACTTGTCATCAGCTTAATTAAGAAGTATTAAGTGTTAGAATTGGATTTGAAACATATGGAAAATTGGGTATGATTATTGATTTCCATATGAAAGATGGCATTTTGAGGTTAAAGATGAAATAAATGACTATAAATGAGTTTAAACATGTGTATGAGAGATAGATATATTAAAGGAGGTGAAAGATGAAGAGTTGAGATGAAAAGAGAGTGAATTCCGTGCTTGCAATGGAATTTCTGGGTTGTGTGCATCGATGCATCTTCAATGTGCATCGATGCACTCTCAATTAAACAAACATCGAATGTCATTTATGCATCGATGCACAGGTAGTGCATCGATGCACCGATAGGGAATGCATCGATACACTGTATAGTGCATCGATGCATACCTTCATTAAAGATGAAAATAGCTTTCTTTTAGCCTAAGAAGTGACAATTTAGAAGATATCAATTAGTATACTGATATGTATCAATGTATTATTATGATGTAGATATAGAATGAAGCTTGTTCCGGAACAATATAAGGATTAAGATTGATTCAAAGCAAACAAGGCTAAGGTGAGTGCACATTCTCTAGTATATGAAGTTCAATGGAAAATAAGACTTGCGATAAGTCTATTTCCAATAGTGAAAAACATGAATTCAGAGAAGTATGTATTTGTTATGATTTATATGTGTGCATGAGTATATATGTTATTGATATGAATATGGTAAGTAAAAGGGATTAATGGTGATGATAAGAATAATAATAAGGATAATGAAATGATAGGTATATGTGAATATATGTATTGAGGTGTTTTTGTATGTATTGTAAGATTATATGTTTATGTGATAACATGATGAGATGACAATGATTTACATATCATATGAACATATGAGAAATGTTATGAGCTATATGAAAGAGAAAGTATATGTGATACGTGAAGGTGAATCATATGTTTATATGAATATGAACTCATATGAGAATTAATATGAACTACGTGATTACATGTATATGTGAATGAAACCATCAGCTTATATGAATATATGATATGGTTACATGAATATGTAAAAGGATATAAAAGATAATGCCCATGTTATGTGTCATGAGAGCTAGGGGTATAGTTGGCATGCCAAGAGTCGAGGGTATATGTGGTCCTTCGGGACATATATGTATTCTTTGGAACATGTGTGAAGTCTGGTGAGACACATACTTGATCCCTAGTAAATGTATATGATTCTTAAGGAATGATATGTAGTCCTTATGGACATTATTATATGGCACTACGGTGCAATTCTACGCGCACTTCGGTGTAATTATATGTGGCACTTCGGTGCAATTATATGAGCTGTGGTGACAACATTAGTGCACAACCTCTATGTACTCGCATATCTTTAGTTCTCACATGTGTATCATGGGCTATTAAATAGATAATATTAATAAAAGTGATATGATAATATGTTTGTTTCCTTGTGGAATTCCATGTGTGATTTTGATTGTACAAATGATAACTTATAAGACCATATGATAAAAGGAATCAATGATAGTGATAAAATAAGAAAGAAATGAAGATGATAATATAGTTGCTTGGGTGTACGTTTTTATGATAGTATATATATATGGTTTACATGACATGATATGTATATGTGCAATTGGTTATGGTATATGTTATATGATATGGACATAAGAGATCATAGGAACATGAGATAAGAGATATGAATGATAATAACATATATGTATGCATATATTTGTTACATGTAAAAGTATGAGTTGTATGAAATGATAGTAGTAATTGTTTAGGTATGATTATTAGTTACCGTTTACCTTATATGTTTATATGCCTCACTAAGTCTTTGACTTAGCGTGTAAGTGATTTACACGTAGGTTTCGAGAAGAGTAAAGAGCGATGTGGAGCAAGACAGGTCAGTTCTCCTTACTAAAGGTCAGATCAGAAAAAATATGAATAATATGTATTTTAGTATATAAAGTTCTAGTTGGCATGTTTTCAAAAGAATATATTGTTTAAGCTATGAACAGTTTTATAAATGTTTTGAATAGTTATATGTAAATAAATAATTGAAATATACACGCTCTGATTGGTTTTGTAATAATGAAAATGTCTTTTATGTAAATTAGTCATTTATATGTTATAAAAGTTTTAAATTACTCACTATTTTATACAAGTAAATGTTTTAAAAGGTCAATGTGACACCTCGGATTCGTATCCGGGTCGGATACGGGTTGGGGTGTTACATTCCTTAGGGACAACCTTATATGGCACTTCGGTGCATTTCTACATGGCACTACGGTGCAATTCTATGTGGCACTTTGGTGCATTTATACGAGCTGTGGTGACAGCATTAGTGCACAACCTCTATAAACTCACATATCTATAGTTCTCACATGTGTACATGGTCTAATAAAGAGATAATTGTGAAATTAATGTATGTGATATATGTATATGAATTGCATGATATGATATATGTGTGATATGGGTTATTGTATCTGTTACATTAATATATGTTGATGTATATGTGAGTGAGTATAAATGACTTATATATGATGATATAAGAATTTGTTATAATTTATAAAATATGAATGTAAGAGATCATATGAATAAGAAATAAGAGATATGAAGTATAATAGTATAGGAGCAGGATAAAAACATAAATGATGATATGTATGTAATTGTTATATGAAAAGCATATGAGTGAGATGATTTGATATGATGTGTATGATATGATAATAATAGTTGTTCCTGCATGGTTACAAGTTAGAGTTTATATTATATATTTATTTGCCTCACTAAGTCGCGTGTGAGTGTTTCATACGTAGGCTCTTACAAGCTTATGGATTGTTGAGGTGCAAGTCAGGTCAGCATTTTTCCTTACAAAGTTTCAGATCAGAAAATAGATGATTTAAATATATTTTATGGTATAAAAGTCTAATTGACATGTATTTAAAAGATTTGAATTGTATAAGCTCTGAATAGTTCTGTAAACGTTTTGAATAAGTTATATGTTATAAAAGTTTTTAAATTACTCACTATTTTATACAAGTAAATGTTTTAAAAAGTCAATATAACACCTCAGACTCGGATCCAGGTCGGATTCGGGTTGGGGGTATTACACCTTTCCCTTACTAGATGTCGCTGCCGCCACTGTCTCCTGGTTTTATGACCCCGCCGCCACCACCGTCACAGAGTTATATAACCCCTCATAGAGGATATTATGGGTCTATGTTTGCAGATCTTACTTGGGGTTCATATGCTGGTTATTTGGCGGGTGCAACCTCATCACCGATGACCGCAACACAGACATCTCCTGTATAGTTTTCTCACTCATCGATGTTTGGGTTTTATGAGTTTTCCCAGTTCTCGCAGACCGGTGAGATAGTCAGACATACACCTCCAAGGTCTTTATTCTATGGAGGTGCTACATCATCATCAGTTCTTCATCAACAAAATATCTTTGCTCATGACGACGACGACGACGACGACGATGATGATGGTAATGATGATGACAACGAGGAGTCAGAACCAGTTATACGTAGAAATCCTCCTCGAGACAGACAGTCACCGCCCTGCGAAACACATTCGCACCGCAGACGTTGATAGATTTTGATATTTTATTATATTTGTTTTTAGTTATTTTATTGGACTATTTTTATTGTAATTTTTTTATTATTTATCATTTAATACTTACTTTATTTTGTTAATTTGGTTGGATTTTTTTAAATTTTTTTTGTTAATTTTTTATTGCCATTTAATGTCAGTTATTGTAATTTGGTTATTATTTACCATTTAATACTTATTGTAAGTTTGTTGTATTTAAAATTATATTCAAATACCAAATTGCTATTAGTTTGATAAAATTTTATAATTGCGTTCGATAACTTTCTTAAGTTTGTCACTTATTATATAATTGTGTTTGATAACTTTCTTAAGTTTGTCACTTATTATCTCTTTTATTATAATCACATATAACGCCAATATCCAATCTCGTTTTCTTGTATTGTTTTTTAATCTTCATCAGTGGTTATCGAATGACATTAACTTTAAGTAAATTCAAATTAAAGTAAAAGAATTATTATTTGATAAACAACTACATCAGTTCCTCATCAATTGTTACTTGATCACAACAGAAGTGGACATGTTCTCCTAGTGTGTCCTGAGTTTCTACAATGCCCACATTTTTCTCGTGTCTATATGTTTCTCAAATATTCATATCACAATGAACTCAAGTGGTTTTTTGACGACCACGCTCCCTTAATAAACTTGGATTTGGTACAATCAGAACCCAATTCTGAACCTCATCAGGGTCTTTGTCATTACCTATGAGGGGAACTCAAATTCGTATACCTTAAAAACTTCTGATAGTATGTATACGGGATCCACAAAACGGTTATAATCTTGACGTATATGCAGCAAGCTGCTATCACATGAGAGCATGGATACTTTAGAGCTTGAAAAAATTCGCAGTCGCATCATCTGTCCCGTAGATTTAATCTTAACGACACAACTTCAATCCCTTGAAGAGGTCGTGACAACTCTGTGACACGAAACAATGCATGTTTTCTAGATAAGCTTGTTACAAACATTCCATTTGATGTATCAATTTTTTTGTAGATCTGCAACTAATCTAGGGTGATAGACATGACCGCCTTGCATCCAAGTTTGAGCTTGTCCCCCCGAGCTTTGCAAAAAACACCCCTAAATGAAAATATATAGTTTTTACCAAAGTCGCTACATGTAAGTAACGTGCACCCTTTAAGGTTAAATTGATTACCTCAACCAAGATGGTTGTCATGTGTCCATATCAATATCCACCATCATATATGTTTGTCCACATTTCTTTATCGATGAGGCTGATGTAATCGTATCCTTCCTCATTCTTCGCCCGTAAATCTAGAAGCATGGATTCAAATGTTTGAGGAAGTAGTTCGTAACCTGATTAAAAAATGTAGAACTTACTAACTTTGTTTCTTTAAAAAAATGAAAATGATCGAAAGAAAACAAACTACACCAGTTTCACTTACCCATGCGCACAAGTAATTGACGCTCATCATTCTTCTTGTACCTTACATGGTAGTTCGCAGCAATGTGATAGATACAATACCTATGTTGGACAAAGGGTGGTTGCCACATTGGACCCAAAGACTCCATTGCTACTTTGATCCCAGCTCCCCGATCTGAAATGAAACAGATTTTTTTCCTTCGTAATAACATGTGAACGTAAGTTTAGGAGGAAAAAAGTCCAAGAATTTGTATCTTCTCCTTCAACAAGAGCAAAAGCAACTGGAAGAATATTGCGATTATCATCTTGGACAACTGTCAATAGTAAAACTTGCTTGTATTTTCCATACAAGAAAGTCCCGTCGATCTGGACCACAGGCTTGCAGTATTTGACAACATTAACGCACTGTGGGTAAGTCCAAAAAACCCTGTAGAATTGGCATCGATCACGAAGAACTCGATCATTATGGTATGCATGGGAGGTTTCGAAGTCTACAATTGTCCCAGGATTCAACCTCTGTACCAACCTAAACCAACTTGGAAGTTCGTTGTAAGATGCATCTTATTCTCCATGAAGTTTGACAATGGCATTTTGTTTTGCAACCAAACTTTTTTATAGGAGACAATATACCCATATTGTGATTGTATAGTAGAAATCAACACTGCAATAGCTATATGAGAACTGTTTTTACCATAGGCATGATGGCTTAGCAGATCACTTCAGAGTCCAAGTTAGGATGATCTTAGTTGATCCCTCCAGCACAACATGTATGAGGATCATTGTATATCGTTAGTTCACATCTATTGTTTTTCCTCTTCCTCTTCGATACGCGAACCATCCAATTGCATCCGTTTTTGCGTCGGGTACAGTGACATACATATTTTTCTATCGTGGAGCGGTCGACTCTGGATTGAACATAATTACGGATATTGTAATTTTTTATAGCCATCATCGCTTCTTCTTTGCTTGAAAACTCCATGCCTAAAGATAACTCACCATTATTTATTGATGAGTAATATCCATAGTCACCGAGATGAGGCATATCCGCAAATTCTAGCCCGTACATTGCACCATAATCAGCTTCATACATGTATGCTGGAGGGTCAGTTTATGCCACTTTTGAGGGAACTTCATCTACATCATCATCATCATCGGAGTTGAATTGCGATGATTCTGGGTAAATGAATAGTCCAGTCTCAGCACCATCCGTACCTGGCTCACGAACCGGTTCTTCTGGCGGAGATGATGGTTCCTCCATGCTCTCCACATTTTGGTCAAATAACCTATTACTTCCATGTCTTCCCCTTGAACTAGAAGGCATATCGACATTGAGATCGAAAAAGCTCGCAGTCGAATGCCTCCCCCTGGAGCTTGAAGACATCGTGTCAAATGAAAAATGCACAGATTGTTGCATCGAGGGAATCTCTATATTAAAGTCAAAGAAATTGGCAGATGAATGTATTCCCCTTGAACTGAACGTGATGTTTTCATACGGATTGTTCGTGGACCCACCTCAATACATATCGTAAGGGTGTCTGAATAATTATTTTGAGAATCAACCATCATTTCAACATTACTGTAGTCAGACTGTCAACTTGATCAGCTTGTTCAGCTAGCCCATAGTGGGAGCTTAATGAAAAACCTCGAACAACACACACCTCAACAAACTTTGCATACATCTTCGTAAAGGTGTCTGAATAATTATTTTGAGAATCAACCATCATTTCAACATCATCATTGTTCGATAGTTCGAACGTTGTATACCACAATGGCAATAATGATATTGGAAATATGTACTGAAGCGACGACATTCTTCTAGTACTTCCAATATGAACCTTCCTTGAAATCTTCGTTATCAGCTCCTCAAGAGTTATGTTTCTCTTGAAGGATATTTTAACATAATGATTTGATACGAAAACAACGTCGGTTTCATCTTCCTGAATTTCTCCATCATAATAAACAATAGCTGAAATTCGCGTCATTCTTAGAGTTTGAAAGTGAGATAATCTTATATCTGCAAAAAATATTCAATTGATTGGATATTTTAATAAAATAAAAAGGCATGATTCCATTAGACTCAAACTCAAACAGTTAACACAATAATAATATTTTTCAATAAAATATTTAAGAAACAATGATTTAAGGCACCTAATGATAACTTGGGCTTTTTTTAAAATCTGAATATGTATATATTGTTGTAACGGTTGTTCGGACCGATAATAGGTTTTGAAAATGTTGTAAACATAAGAATAGTCACTAATTTTTTTTAAAGTGAGATTGAATTACTGATTATTTTTAAAGTGGGATTAGAACACCAATCATTTATTTTACTAAAATCATATATTAATTTATTTAGGAAATTTACAACATTCTCCTCCAGGACAAAAACAGGGGTTATATCATAAATTTCTAATAAACTATCATTGACTTATTTTAAAACCAATATGACACAATCAATCAAACAAATTATTGAACCTATCTTTTAAGGGACTAAACCTGAAATTGAGGTTCTAATATTAATCCTAATAAATTTTACATTTTATTAAAAATCCTCCTAATTATTATAATTAATGAGTTAAACTAACTACTATAAAATTTAAGGGTTAATCTAAGTCAAGAATAAATTATTGTAGACACCCGTTTTTTTTCGGGTCTACAAAAACATTTTATCATATATTTATTATTGTTATTATTATTATTGTTAATAATATTTTTATTTTTTTAATTTTGTAGGCCACATGTTCAACCCTCATTTCCAACAAACTACCCACTACCCAAAAATGAGGGAACCTCTATTGCTTTCCCCTTCCATCCACTACTCCCACAACGTCCATAACCACAACTCCACTAACTAGGTAATACACTTGCTCCAGACCGTGCCAATAAAAAGGAGAAGGAAGTTCCACTTCAAGGGGGGTTCATACCAGGTTCATGGAAAGCAAAAAAGAATTGAAGAGAGGACAGAGGGAAACCGATGCTCCAAGGCTTTTGTTGTGTAAAACCCTCTCCAAACTCCATAACCAAATGCATATCGGATCACCCGTATCTTTCTCTACTGCATCACAAAAACCCTAGTGGCTACTTTCATACCCAGAAACTCAAGAAATCAACAAAACACAAGAGGAACCACGGTCGTTTTATAAGCTTTTATTCTGTTTTGTAAAAGCAAACATTAATCACGGTCGATAAACAGTGCCTGCTGGTTGTTGTCTCTAAACGCTGCTTTTCTTTGCGAGCGATGCGGGTTTCTTGTTACACAAAGCGGATATATTAGTCTACAACGACGTGCACGTCGGGACGAATATCAACATCCATTGCGAATCAAAGAACGACGACCTCGGCGTCCGTGTCCTACCGTACCACTACCGCTTTGAGTTCAAATTCCACCCACATTTCTGGGGAGTCACCTTGTTTTTCTGCAAAATACAGTGGAATGGAGAATCACACTGGTTCGACATTTATGAGCAAAACAGGGATTCCAGGCTGTGTAATCGTTGCTTGTGGATTATAAAGCACAAAGGTCCCTGCATGCTTAATTATAAAACTCTCAAGTTGTTGATACCTTCTTGAAGCCACTGATAAGTTCATCACCAACCACAACAACTCCAACACCAAACTCTTCTTTGCCGACATCGATTATCTGAGTCTATGGCCGAGTTCACCGAGTCAAGAACTGAACTCACCATTTGGCTTTCCGGTACCTTTTTTTATTTGTTTTTTCAGTGTTTCAGATCGGGGATGCAGCTCGGAGCGAAAGGATTCAACGTGGGTTTTCTATATTCAATCGTGGGATTGTTGCTTGCTTTCGTCACGCATTTGTTTGTTTATATTAAGAACACGAAAGCCAAGCGTGTGGTGATGCTTTTTGCGTTCAGATACAACAAGAAGCTGCCAAGTTTGGTGCATTATCAAAGATAAGAATACATGCATATATGGTGGGGTTCAAAGGTACCTCAAGTATGTGGTGATTGTTATTACTACTGTGAAGGCAAATATTGGTGGTAAAACCACGTTAAATATATTTTAAATGGGACCTATAAGCTAATTGACGTGTGTTTGTGTGTAAATTGGTGTGTTTTGGACTTTCTAAGGGTTAATCTATGCTTTAGTCATGCCATCTTTAAATATCATTCATTTTGGTCATTTTCTTTATTTATTTTTTTATCTATTTTTTTTATTATTTTCTTTTTTACTATCTTTTATTTTTCTTTGTTATCTATTTTTATTATTATTATTATTATTATTATTATATTAATATTTTTTTTCTTTTTTTTATATTTGTTTTTATTTTATAATCTAACTTTAGGGATATTTTTCAACCAATCAAAGGTAAGTAATCTGAATCGAACGTTTTAAATTTAAATTTCAATTTTCGCAATTAAAGACAACCGACAAATTAATTGGTACCGAAAGGGCGGTTCAAAGGTGCTAATCCTTCCTTGACCGTAACCGACTCCCGAACCCGACACATTTATGGTAAAAACGCAGATCAGGAAAGATGGTATCCGGCCCACCTAAATTCATTTTAAAGTGGTCGGTGGCGACTCCAATCCATTTCCCTAAGTCGAAGCCCAATCCCGGGGCCTAACCGAAAGACGGTTGCGACAGCTTGGCGACTCCGCTGGGGACAGGTAAGTGAGTCAGGCCAGAATTAATTTCCGGTTGTCTTTTTATGCGAAAATTGTAAATTTTAATTTTAATTTATTTATTCGGTTCCAATTATTTACCTTTGATTATTTTTCAAATAAATAGTTGTACTAACATTTTTTAATGATTTCAGATTTTTCAAAGTTTTCTCAGGCTCTATACCCGAGCTCCAAACCCGTTTTAAGTGGGGGTGAAAGCGACGCCTTCGTGTGAATTTATTCACCGTATGGGCCTAGCAAGTAGCCTTCGGGATTCATATACCTTATGCCTTCGTGTGAATTTATTCTCCGTATGGGCATAAGGGAATGTGTCCTCTCGAGTTTAACTTAGTCCACACAAGCTTGTAATGAGCTTAGGACTAAGGGTCTGGCAAGCCCAAGGGGGCACCGGCAAGGAGAACTCGAGTACCTTTTTAGAACCTAAACCGGGAGACTATGGAGAATTAGAGCCCACCCCAAGACCTCATTCCAAACCCTAGGATGCTTTGTTTCCTGCTTTATTTTCTGTTTAAAGCATGCGAACTAGACAAATATGCGGTTAGGATTTTTTTGAAATTAGCATGCGGGATAGATATCATGTCCGGGTAGGAATTAAAGCATGCGGAGTAGATATCATGTGGGGCAGGATTTTTCATTTTTTTTATTGTTTTGATTTACCTCACTAACCCTTTTATTTTTTTTTGTTCTCTTTTATTTTGTGTTCATCGTTTGCATCATTTAAAACGATGTGTTGATCCACCAAAAATGTGTTTGTTAAACATGAATAATTTGTATTAATGGACAAAGGGGTTATAATACAAAGAGATAAAAAGCTCAGAAGTCCAGCCGTGATCAAAGAATACTCAGAGGCAAAGGTTGAAGGGGCAAGACGAGGAAAATGTTGCTGGCCCAGAAACTCCGTTTGAAAACTACGATAACAAGTGGCGGAACCCCAGCTAACCTGCAGACCATTATTGATGAATTCCAAAAACAAGTCGACAAACTTCGGATGGAAGGCTCCAAAGACACTTTCGTTTGGAACGAGCTTGGTATAGAGTGAAGGCCGGAGATGCAGTCATTCGAGATCTTTTTTTGGGGCAAGCAACTCGTCACCCGCACAAATTTAGCCAAAGGAGCTGGAACGGTTCGACAGGATATTCAACCGGTGAAGAAGCGGAAGACGAATCAACTTGCCAGAGGTTGTGCGGGATCTATACCATCAAAAAGTTTTTTGTCTCTTCAGACGTAACATTTTTGTCCCCAATAAGGATTATTCAGAATAATAGGCACATTTTTCAGATCAATGCCTCGGACATTTCATGCTTCATGCATTTAAACATTTTGCATTTTGTTCATTTCTTTACATTCACATTAACTATCTTCACATGATTCATCAAAAAATGAGAACACTTCGACCCTATGACATATAAGGAGCTTTACCAACAGTTGTTCGACGCACATGTGGTGTCACCATATCCAGAGAAATCCATGAAGCCCCGTACCCCAAGTAGTATGATGAGAACGCTCATTGCAGTAGAGTCCCAGGGCGCACTATCGAGAATTACTCCACAATCAAGAGAATCATATAGAAAATACGTAACAAGAATCAGATCGACTTCAACAACTTGGGGGCATCCAAGTGAGGAAGACCATTTCATCATTTGAGACATTTTGTTTGAATTTGTTTTTTTCATTTTTTTCTCAAGTTTTTATAAGGACTTTTAAATAAATTTATGTTACTTTAAAGATGTTAAGCAATGGATCACATTTGCAAACTTGCAATTCTTTGAATATCATTTGAATTAAGAAACTCTGTGAATGGTTCAAAGTTACGGATCTTTGACAAAGTAACATGTTTTAAAACAAGGACCTTGACCTTACCCAAAATATACCCTCAAACACCGTACCCTGCTCTTACAATTAACTAATACAACCTTTTCCTTTCATAAGGTACGGACAACATGGGGCATCATTTGCATATGACAATTACTATGTTTTTTATTTAAGATGTTCAATGACGATGATGATCTTTACAAATGAAATAGTCGAGTATGTGAATCTAGTTTAGGTCAGTTGCTTGAAAATTGAACTCTAAAGATGAAATTTTTGACTTTCAACAAACACCTAGGCTATAACAGGTTCTTCTTGACAATCTTAAGAAATTAAATCCGTAAAAACTGAGCTATTCCGCTAAGGCAATTGGTTATAGAGGAAACTTGAAAGCCCTGGCCTTATGAGTAGATTACGTTCAAACCATGACATTGCTCGGACACTTGGCAATTCGGTGTTTGCTCCACTGCTCTTGTCAGGCCGAAGACTCTGTGATGAGATGAACCCTTCAGTTAACTTGATAAGAGTAATTATAATATTAAGCTGTCCCTCTAAAGCAATTGGTTAAACGCCCCAGCTTTATGGATTCAGCTAGTCAGATAACGACAAATTAAATCAAATTTATCTAAGCAAGAAATTTTCGGTAAAATGGACTAAGGGAGTTAAGGAACACCTGTTATAGTCAACTACACACGAGCACTCAAGAATTTCATTTTTAGACCGATGTTTTTGCACTGCCTTTGTTAGAGGAGCCTACAAAGCTTGAACAAATAGAAAATTTCAGAGGACTGAAATAAAAGGTCTAGTAAGTGATCATGCTAGTTGCGTCATTTTGTCCGCACCCAATTGAAGTGCCAAAGCATGTCAAGATATTTAAAAAAATGACATTTTTTTCCAAAACCTTAGAAAGGAGGTCAAGCTAAAGCCAACCCATCCATTTGAACATTTGTCAAAGAGCTGTAACTCTGAAAACGTTAAAAGAGCTATTGATTCTTTTTATATTCTTTGAACTCACGTTTATAACTTGATTCAATTGCGAATAATATTTTACAGCATTTTTATCATTTTCTCTCCTGAAACAAGAAAAATGAGAAAAACATTTTCAAACAGAACAATCTCAGATATGAAATGTCTGTAAAGCCCAAGCTCGAGAAGCAAATGGGGCACGATCGATTCCATGGACCAGATTGGCAGACAAAGCACGAAGAGATAACATATAATTCATTCATGTTGCATGCATCTTAGACATACTTAGGTGCATCACATTCCTCATTTTAGCATACATGATTTTTGCAGCTTTTAGAGTCAAGGATACTTGATTCGTAAGCGTCTTTAAAGAACGATGGTGGTTGCTTAGCTCGGCAGCAAGAAGCTACACTTCGACCAACTCGACAGATTGAAAATTTTCTCTCAAACTCACAATTTGCTCGAGAGTAAATTTCAACTTCTCAACGAAGGATCTTGACTCTAGACAACGCAAGTTCAACTTCACGACGAAGGGACCGCTGGTTGTCAATAAACATTTCCCAATTTCAGAGCCAATTTCAACTTCACAGCGAAGGATATTGGACTCCAGACAACGTAAGTTCAACTTCACGACGAAGGGACCGCTGGTTGTCAACAAACTTCCCAATTTCAGAGCCAATTTCAACTTCACAGCGAAGGATATTGGACTCCAGACAACGTAAGTTCAACTTCACGACGAAGGGACCGCTGGTTGTCAACAAACTTCCCAATTTCAGAGCCAATTTCAACTTCACAGCGAAGGATATTGGACTCCAGACAACGTAAGTTCAACTTCACGACGAAGGGACCGCTGGTTGTCAACAAACTTCCCAATTTCAGAGCCAATTTCAACTTCACAGCGAAGGATATTGGACTCCAGACAACGTATGTTCAACTTCACGACGAAGGGACCGCTGGTTGTCAATAAACAACTTCTCAAATTCAGAGCCAATTTCAACTTCACAACGAAGGATATTGGACTCCAGACAACGCAAGTTCAACTTCACGACGAAGGGACCGCTGGTTGTCAACAAACTTCCCAATTTCAGAGCCAATTTCAACTTCACAGCGAAGGATATTGGACTCCAGACAATGTATGTTCAACTTCACGACGAAGGGACCGCTGGTTGTCAATAAACAACTTCTCAAATTCAGAGCCAATTTTAACTTCACAACGAAGGATATTGGACTCCAGACAACGCAAGTTCAACTTCACGACGAAGGGACCGCTGGTTGTCAACAACAACTTTCCAATTTCAGAGCCAATTTCAACTTCAGAGCGAAGGATATTGGACTCCAGACAACGCAAGTTCAACTTCACGACGAAGGGACCGCTGGTTGTCAACAACAACTTCCCAATTTCAGAGCCAATTTCAACTTCACAACGAAGGATATTGGACTCTTGACAACGCATGTTTAACTTCACGACGAAGGGACCGCTGGTTGTCAACAAACAACTTCTCAATTTCAGAGCCAATTTCAACTTCACAACGAAGGATATTGGACTCCAGACAACGCAAGTTCAACTTCACGACGAAGGGACCGCTGGTTGTCAATAAACAATTTTCCAATTCTAGAGTCAATTTCAACTTCATGACGAAGGGAATCGTGCTCACCATTGTCTCCCTTGAGACAGTTTCTTTTTGAACCAAATTTTGTCTCTCTTGAGACAGTTTCACTTGAAACGAAGTTTTGTCTCTCTTGAGACAGTTTCTCTTGAAACACCAATCTTTAAATATTTTTCTCTTGAAACAAAATTTTGCCTCTCTGGAGACAGTTTCTCTTGAAACACAAAAATCCTTTGAAGTCGTTTCTCTTGAAACACAAAAAAACCTTTGAAATCGTTTCTCTTGAAAAAACCTTTGAAAATATTTCTCTTGAAACACAAAGACCTTCGAGTTCGACTACGCTCAGCTCCAAGGCACATCATTCATAGCATAACTCAAGGCTAGAAGGGATATCTGCCAACAAAAACCTTCGAGTTCGACCACGCTCAGCTCAAAGGCACATCATTTGCAGCATAGCTTAAGTCGAGAAGGGCTATCTGCCAACAAAGACCTTCGAGTTCGACTACGCTCAGCTCCAAGGCACATCATTTACAACATAACTCAAGGCTAGAAGGGTTATCTGTCAACTAAAGACCTGACGAGTTCGATTTCATTCAGCTCGATGACAATGATGAACTACTTTCTGGAAGAATTTTCAAGCCGAAATCTTTAAACCAAGAAGAAAACAAAGGCCCAATTCCAGGAAGCTCAATCACATTTGAGAACACCAGACAAAAACCGATTGTCTTTTTTCGTCTTTGCCCAATTCTTGTTAACACAAAAATGTGCAAAGAGGGGCAGCTGTAGACACCCGTTTTTTTTCGGGTCTACAAAAACATTTTATCATATATTTATTATTGTTATTATTATTATTGTTAATAATATTTTTATTTTTTTAATTTTGTAGGCCACATGTTCAACCCTCATTTCCAACAAACTACCCACTACCCAAAAATGAGGGAACCTCTATTGCTTTCCCCTTCCATCCACTACTCCCACAACGTCCATAACCACAACTCCACTAACTAGGTAATACACTTGCTCCAGACCGTGCCAATAAAAAGGAGAAGGAAGTTCCACTTCAAGGGGGGTTCATACCAGGTTCATGGAAAGCAAAAAAGAATTGAAGAGAGGACAGAGGGAAACCGATGCTCCAAGGCTTTTGTTGTGTAAAACCCTCTCCAAACTCCATAACCAAATGCATATCGGATCACCCGTATCTTTCTCTACTGCATCACAAAAACCCTAGTGGCTACTTTCATACCCAGAAACTCAAGAAATCAACAAAACACAAGAGGAACCACGGTCGTTTTATAAGCTTTTATTCTGTTTTGTAAAAGCAAACATTAATCACGGTCGATAAACAGTGCCTGCTGGTTGTTGTCTCTAAACGCTGCTTTTCTTTGCGAGCGATGCGGGTTTCTTGTTACACAAAGCGGATATATTAGTCTACAACGACGTGCACGTCGGGACGAATATCAACATCCATTGCGAATCAAAGAACGACGACCTCGGCGTCCGTGTCCTACCGTACCACTACCGCTTTGAGTTCAAATTCCACCCACATTTCTGGGGAGTCACCTTGTTTTTCTGCAAAATACAGTGGAATGGAGAATCACACTGGTTCGACATTTATGAGCAAAACAGGGATTCCAGGCTGTGTAATCGTTGCTTGTGGATTATAAAGCACAAAGGTCCCTGCATGCTTAATTATAAAACTCTCAAGTTGTTGATACCTTCTTGAAGCCACTGATAAGTTCATCACCAACCACAACAACTCCAACACCAAACTCTTCTTTGCCGACATCGATTATCTGAGTCTATGGCCGAGTTCGCCGAGTCAAGAACTGAACTCACCATTTGGCTTTCCGGTACCTTTTTTTATTTGTTTTTTCAGTGTTTCAGATCGGGGATGCAGCTCGGAGCGAAAGGATTCAACGTGGGTTTTCTATATTCAATCGTGGGATTGTTGCTTGCTTTCGTCACGCATTTGTTTGTTTATATTAAGAACACGAAAGCCAAGCGTGTGGTGATGCTTTTTGCGTTCAGATACAACAAGAAGCTGCCAAGTTTGGTGCATTATCAAAGATAAGAATACATGCATATATGGTGGGGTTCAAAGGTACCTCAAGTATGTGGTGATTGTTATTACTACTGTGAAGGCAAATATTGGTGGTAAAACCACGTTAAATATATTTTAAATGGGACCTATAAGCTAATTGACGTGTGTTTGTGTGTAAATTGGTGTGTTTTGGACTTTCTAAGGGTTAATCTATGCTTTAGTCATGCCATCTTTAAATATCATTCATTTTGGTCATTTTCTTTATTTATTTTTTTATCTATTTTTTTTATTATTTTCTTTTTTACTATCTTTTATTTTTCTTTGTTATCTATTTTATTATTATTATTATTATTATTATATTAATATTTTTTTTCTTTTTTTTATATTTGTTTTTATTTTATAATCTAACTTTAGGGATATTTTTCAACCAATCAAAGGTAAGTAATCTGAATCGAACGTTTTAAATTTAAATTTCAATTTTCGCAATTAAAGACAACCGACAAATTAATTGGTACCGAAAGGGCGGTTCAAAGGTGCTAATCCTTCCTTGACCGTAACCGACTCCCGAACCCGACACATTTATGGTAAAAACGCAGATCAGGAAAGATGGTATCCGGCCCACCTAAATTCATTTTAAAGTGGTCGGTGGCGACTCCAATCCATTTCCCTAAGTCGAAGCCCAATCCCGGGGCCTAACCGAAAGACGGTTGCGACAATTATTTATTAAAAATCTAATTGAACTAAATATATGTCAAGGCTATAATGTTAACCCTAAATTAAATTTTAATAAATTTCATTACAGCTGAATGGAAAATTCTACAACGCACGTAGCATACTGAAACATACCATTAATGTGACACACCGATGCACACCACTAATTAAATTATTATTGTTAAATAATATATAAAAATATAATGATATATAATTAACCGTTTCTTACTATCTAGTTTAAAATTTAATAATAATATAATTAAATTATTTTATTTTATTAAAAATTATACTTATTTTAGGAATTTTTATTTTTTTAGGATTGAAACACTTAATTTATATAAATTTACATATTCATCTCAACAATAACCATTAAAACCAACCGTTGACGACCTTATCATCAAATAATGTATTACGTCCAGCAATGAAAAATAATATATTATTTTCAAATCTATGTAATTTCGATATTATAGTATTCTTATTTTTTTGATATGTTTTATTGATTGTGTTCTTTAATGTTTTTCATATCAATGTTCTTATTTTTAATCTTATTTATTTTACTGGCATTTATCCAACAATTTTATTATCTTTTGATTTTCAAATTTGCCTTATGGGTTGTTTTTGTTTTTGGGTTTGCTTTGTTGTTTTGAGATTTTGTAAGTTCTCAAGTTGCTAATGCAACTATTGAATGAGCTATTTTTATCAAGGGAAAAGCTCTCATTGATACAATAAGCGACGATTTTATTTGTGCTACTTTGGATTGGTGGCCTCCTCAAAAGTGTGATTATGATACATGTAGTTAGAGTCTTGTTGGTCTTCTCAATTTGGTAATCTATTTGGTTTTGGTGTTCAGATGATGTACTCCACATTGTGTTTTTTCTCAGTTTTTGGATCATTTCATACTTTAGAAATAGTATTTATGTGCAATTTAGAAAGTTTATTTCTCAGTTTAAAAGTGATTGTTGAGATGTTCTTTCATCTTCCATTATTTTTACAGGTCCCTAGTAAAAATACTTCTTGAATGTCATAAAGATAAGTCAATTCCTTTTCATTCGGAGGATATTTTTTAATTGCTAATGCTTCTTGAATGTCATAAAGATAAGCCAATTATTTATTGGTCCCTATAATTTTTTAGCTTTTTAACCATTAAAGATCAAATTGAGAGACTCCTTACATGATTTTTCGATTATGAATAAGGCTGTTGGCGATTGGTTTATATGGTTGTTGTTTGGATGAATATACAAATTTATATAAATTAAGTTTTTTATATAAATAATGATGAACAATTCTAAAATAATTATATTTGTAAAAAATACAATTAAATTATATTCCTGTTAAAATTTAAACTAAATAATAATAAAGGATGAATTGTGGATATGCCATTATATTTTTTTCATATTTATTTAATAAAGAAAATCAAATTAAAAAAATAATGGATTTTTGAAAAACTAACTTGAGAACTTGAATAATAAAAAATGATTAAAAAAACAAAAATATTAATATAAATTAAAGTAAAATTGAAAAGTTAAATATAAAAACTAAAGCATAATAAAAAGAAACATACCAAACAAATGTAATTATTTAATTGCTTATTATATTTTATTATTATTTACCCTGAGCCCCAAACTCACAACTCGGGCCTACTAACCTTCACCGTAATATATTTAAAATTACATTTACAATAAAACTCATACTTGTTGAAACCCAAACCAAACTAATCAGCTACCCAATACATATCATTACAACTCATATACCCAGTACAATTTAATTTACCCTAAGGCCCAATAACCATCGGCTCAATACATTTCCATAAAACCAATATAACCAGTATATATCCACAAAACCTATATACCCGATACATATCCAGGTGTTTCCAGATATTCCTACGCGTGAACCTCACGCGAGAAGCCTAAGTACTTCACGTTCACAATAGATGTCACGCGCCATATTAGCTTTCAGTTTCACCATGCCCCTTACACGCCAGCAAATCCACCATGCTCCTTCGGCGTGAAAACCACGTGCTGACGAAACACGCTATAACACGGCAAATGGAAAACATCTTGAAGCAATTTTGGAAATATTCTCAAATCGCAATCAGCACCAGATCAACAAGAGCAACAAAATCGATCAAAAGAAATGTGTTCCTTTTTAACATGCAAGACAAGCAAAACATGGCAACCGAAATAACACGCGAATTCAAATCTGAACCAAAATGGGAAAATATTACCTTTTCATCCTCGACTAGCTCACAAAACTGCAAGTACTTCTCCCTAAAATAGAAAAACCATAACAGAATAAGAAAAGCAAAACAAACTCAACTAGAACCTTTTGCTCAAGGTTCATGCATTCGATCTTCAAAAATCTCTCTTAAGATATTGTTCATTTTCAGTCTCACTTGAGACAATATCAGATTTCAAAAACACAGATTCGATCGGATGAAAAATCATTGTCTCTTCGTCTTTGTCATATTCTTATTAACACAAGAATAAACAAAGAGTGACAGTTGTCGACACCCTTTTTCATCCAGAGACCGTTATTATTATTATTAATATTATTATTATTATATTTTATTTACAAGTCAAATTACAACAAACTCTTCTCCAATTACAAGTGACCTAACTATTAAGCCCAACAATTGAAAACCCTAATGGCTCATTATGTTACAACTTTGACTAACCCTAATTTTAGGATTAACTATATGCCATCGCCGCCACCCAAAAAATGAAGAGCATGCCGATGTTGTTAAAAAACCCAACCAAAAAGCAAACTGCACCGATCGTCGGAGTCACCAAGTTTAGTCGGATCAAATCTTAACAAAATATGAGGCATTTAATGCTTGACCAAATGTGAGATGATCATTCTATTGTTAGAGAGGATGAGGTAATTGTTGTTACCGAATTTTAGAAGTATTATAACTTCCTATGTTGGAAATACATCTTGAATGTATTATCAGATACATAATATAAGGTGTACAATTGAACCATAGATACGAAACGGAAGATGTTGATACTAATGAATTATTAGTGACCAAGTTCTTAAACTTTGTAATAATGACAAACGAGGGAGAAGAAATACTTTATTATCTCCATTGATGATAGCAAAAGTATTTCTGTGTATTTGCTAAAAGAGAAAAACAAAGTTATAGAAAAAATTATTTTCTATAAACATGAAGTTGAAAATCAAATTAATAAATAGAATAAGATGGTAAGAAGTGTGCACAACATGATATTACTCATGAAATGATATCACTATATTCTCATAAAATAAATGGAGTAGCAAAGCGAAAGATTTGAACAACAAACGCAATGCTAATAAGTTATGAGTTGTCACAGAATATGTGAAGAAGAGAGAAGTTCTTCTGTCAACTAATTATCTTTTAAATAAAGTCTCCAGGAAAGAAAAGGGACAAGACACCATATGTGTTATGAAAAGGTTGAAAACATATGCCATACAAAGACTTGGAAATATGAGGGGTGTCTTTGAAAGGTATCTATCAGATTACCAAAACAAATGAAAATAAATCCTAAACAATAGATTGTATTTTCTTTGACTATCATATTCTTAGAATAATAGATTGATGCTAGTTGGAATTTGATATTAAATATGTCAAAGACACTGGAAAGAAAAATTGTGTCATGAAAATCCTTAAGAAAAATGTTATAACCAGATTCGTAGTGGATTCTATGTTTGTAGCTCTAGATAAGTCTGGAGACTAAGCTGAATTGTAACACCCCTGACTGGTACCCGACCCGAATACGAATATGAGATGTCGCATTGACTTTTCAAAGCTTTGACTCTATAAAAATATAATTAAAATTTTGAATTGTTACTTTTATTCTAATGGTGAACCCCTCAATAACACTAATTATAATAAAAAAATTAAACAGTGAAAACAAATATTTACTATATTTACATAAATGTTAATTTATATAGTTATAAAACAGATCAGAGCTTTTGCGATTTAAACATTTAAAGTATATACCAACAAAAGTGCAAAATAACAAAACCACCTACTCTTCAAATCGATATAATCTGATCTTCTCCAAAGTGTATGCTATCCAAAGTGCAAATATATTGTAGTTTAAAGAAAAATGTTATTGTTCAAATCTTAAAGACAGTAGTATTAAGCATGAAATATATTATTTACAGGCAGAATTCTGGATGGTTGGAAAAGTGTGGATATGCATGGGGTGGTTGGTACCCTCCTCTCGTCCTTGCAAACAATACCTTGTCTTGTTAGGCGAACAAAATGTTCCACCTGTAACAATATTCATTTTTTATGTTCTTCTAACTCTACTCTACTCTACTCATCAAGCTGCTATGTATTAAACATATTACTTGCGCTGAGAGACATGACTATGAAAGAGGGTCTTATACTGATCCATTCCCATCTTTGGTTTTGGGCTTAATATACTTGATGTTGGTGTTTTCTTGAGGGAGGCCCATAATAACCACAAAAGAGCTCCAAACACTGGCTGTCAACTCGGTCAAAACAAATCCCATACTCCTCCATTGCTTCTCATCCCATTCAGGGCAACTATAACCTTATCCATCTCTGTCTAGTTTTTGAAAATGTTATTTCAGTTTTATACATCAACAAACAATGCCTCCTTTTATTCACAAATCTATTATCACATTTTACTTATTGCATTCAAAGTACCGGCTTAACCCATCTCGTGATGAGGCATTTTATTAATGTAATGTTTGGTTTGGCTGAAAGTGACCAAATTAAACATTTGATGCTTCATGGCTAACAACAAAAACAACAAAACATGTTTCTTCTGCTAAATATGTTATAAAGGAAACATGGCATGATACAAATACCAGCCTTATTACATGCCACTCTCTATTCTAGCTTTAGATAAGAATACTACTCATCCTTGGATCTCTTCTCTCCTTCCTCCAACATCTCAATTTTCTTGTTATACTTACAAATGCTGTGGATACACCTGCACAAGCATCCTTCCCAATTTATCTCACAATTTAAATACAACTTAAAATATCTTTCTCAGAATGATGTAGCTAGCACGTACCAGTAAAGCAAGGTTGCGGTTACGCACAATATTACATTCCTTTGAGCTTTGTAGATCTGCAGCAAACCACCCCAAACTCAATCAAGATTTAGGTCTAACCAGCTTTATAAGAAGTAATTGAGTGGTTAATTAATTAACTGGTCATAAAAAAAGGTCTAACCAACTTATGAGAAGTACTAAAGCCCAAAAGCAGGGCAACCCTTGTGTGTATCCCAGCTCAAAAGACTTTATGTCTGGAGCAATTTATCCCTGACTTGTTGAAGAGCACATAGTGTTTGAACCCCCACAGTAGACTTTTTGAACTGAGGAACATTAAATTCTTTAACATCACTAATCCAATTATCCAAGTGGCAACATGAGATCTAATTTTGTTTCCTAAGGCAAACAAGTTCCCATTGATTAATTCATTCCTTCAACAAGGTATAAAACAAATATGGACTATTTGGCAAGGTAATTCTCCAAATGCCAATCCCTGTCTTTGGGTTGAAATTTTGGGCCAGTCAAATTAGCTAAAAGAAACTAGAAAGCAGGTATGGGGATATCTTGTACTTTACATAAAAATATTCTCTACTTGATTTTCCTCTTAATCAGAAAACATTACCTCTTCCTCTATTTATGTTTTCCATGAGCAATCTATTTATAACTAGTGTTAACTCCTTTATATTTTGAAAGTACCAGTGTTAAATCTTCATTGTTATATTTCTTTCAAAAAGAATAAAGTACTCTTGCTTAAATAACTTTGAACAAAAACATACTATGAAAGGGAAGCGATTTGGTCATTTTTTTTAATCTTGGTCAAAATACAAATGGTGGTCTGCTATATTCTTTAGGAGCCTCTTCCGTTTCAGCACTAATTGTTGGCAAAGGCTACTGGGCAAGTCGGTACGCACTGTTATTATTGGGTTATTGCTATATTTCATAGACCACAAAGATAGAGGTAAATAAAAGAGGAACCAAGCACAAATGTTTCGTTTCAATTCTCAATAACCAAACACCAGTTAGAAGTGCCACAAATAAATAAATAAAATATTCAAAATATCGCCCACCAACATCAATAAATGAATTAAGCCATTATGCAGGTAAAGCCATGGGATCACAATATATGGCCAGAAAAATGCAAAACAGAAATGCACTGAAAACCACATTATAGAATAACAGTAACGTAAAAGATGAAGCTGAGACATTAACAAGAGTAAGAGGAACCTAGAATTTTTACTACGGATATATTCGACAAACAAACCAATCAATGACTTAAAGGCTAGCAATAATTCATAATCAGATATCAAAGCTGGAATTATATAACACTTACAGATTTGTCGTGACGATCTCTCTCGTCAACAGTGCAGATCTCAGCGGTACACTCCAAGCGGTGTTCATTCTTCCAGTAGATGTCTGCAAGCGAAAGAAACGAAAAGCTAAAGATTTGTTTCAGCAAACATTGAAAAGAAGAAAGGAAATGTAATAGAGAGGGAAAACCTAAGAGATGGAATCCGCTAAAGGGAACAATAAAGAGGGCAGGCTGCACAACGAGAGAGAAGAGAGACACCAAACGTCTCTTCAACATCTTGGGATAGGGAAGGGTCAAGAGAAGAGCCACCACCGCCTCCGAAGCCACTACGTACGTTAGAATCACCCACTGCAACGCCATTCTTAATATTTTTTCCCTTTTCTTCTTTCTCGTATTTCCGCCTGCGCTTTTTATGTTGAAGGAAGGAGACGCTTAATAATTCTTCATCTTTTCTATTTCACCTTCCTGGCCGTTGGATTTCAAAATGCTAGATCGACCACTATCCAAATTCAAACCACCCAAGATTTGTCGTTGAGATTTTTTTTCCTTCAAAAATATAAGTTTAGTTAGAAAAAAAATTGATATTAGTCCCTCTACTATGCATTGGTTACAAATTTACTTTATAAATTAATTGAATAATTTAAGTTCAATATCTTTTAAAATTTAGAAGTTTTAGTTTCCATCATTATATTTGTTAAATCAAATTTGACTATTACTATATATACAATGTTTGCGGATTTAATTTTATTTTTTTAGCATGAACCGATTTATCTTATTAGTTAAAGGAATTGCTATTGTTCCTAGAAATTACGGCTTCAAATATCAACGGCTGCAGCAGTGCGATTAAGTGTTCATTGTCAAATATTTGAAAATATTTAAAATAAATATTACTTTATAATCACTTTAGCTTAATAAAAAAATATTTTTCTAATTTATATTTATAATCTCTTTATTATATTATAAACCTCCTATATTATTAAGAGAAGTAATCATAAATCTAGAATACTACCATGAAATAAACATGAAAAATATAATATATATGAAATAAAATTTATCGATATAACGTAAAATTTTTTATTTTTATAATTTTTTAGATTGTTAGATCAGCAAAAATGAAGGCTTTAAATTAATATTAAAAAAATAAAGATACTTGTATAAAAATGAATGTATATATATCAATTGAGACTTGAGACAGTCCAAGTACTTTAGAGTTTGAATTTTGAATATTCAAATACCCCAGTCGAAACACGACCGTTGAAAGGTAACAAAACTGTGAAACCCAATATAGGAGCCTTGTTTAAGCTGACTGGTCAGTGATTTGGAGAAGAATTGAAATTGCAAGCCACATCCAGTATTAGGTTCAACAGAGGAAGTGAGATTTCAGAAAGCAAATGGGGAAGCTTAGAGCCAAATCCGACTATGAAAGTCTAAGGAATGCTCGCATCTTAGAGAACCAGGTAGCTCCTACACAGGCTCTTTTCATATCATTCACTTTCTCTTTCATATTTCTTTAATGGACAGTGAAATCCTATACAGACTCGATTAGCCTCCCTCGGAGTGCAGAAAACCATCTCCGACCTAAGGTCTTCTGCAAAACCAAAGAAAGAGGTCCGAAAATGTGAGAAGAAAGAGTGCGATAACACGCCTGTGCACCGCTCAATTCGTTTCAAAGGACCCGCTACCAATTCTTTGCGTAGATCTAAGCGGCTCACAGGTAATAAAAAAATCCAGGAAGAAGGGAGTAAATTTTTTTCCAGCCAAGGGAAAGAAAAAGGGCCTGCAGTGATATTAAATGATGCGGCTTATCAATTATCGCCACACGACTCTGCACGGCGTTGCCGTGGTAAGGAAGGGAGGTGCAGTGTTTACAATCCTGTGTTTGGAATTTGCTGCCATTTCTGCAGGTTTTTTTTCTCTTCTACCACTTCTATTAGCCAACGGGATAGGAATGTATTTAAATAATTAAGCAAGAAATAGGCAGAATTTGTGCTCAATAATAGCTATTTTTTTGGGAAGACCTATACTATCTACACCACTAAATTACTCATAAATAGATTGCATATTACATCAACCGAATTAAATTCAATCCACATATAATCTTCTAAAAAAATCACACTTCCTTTTGAACATCTGAATCATTGAAACTTGTTTTTGATATGATTTTGGGTTAAACTTGTATAATGTCACTCTAGCTATGGTGTTCTGAGTCGGCCTTGTCTCAAGGTTAGATATGGTGAAGGTAAGATCAATATTATTAATAGGTCATCCTGTTACTTTTATTTATTTTTTAAATTGGCTTAATATAATCTAATTCTTACTTTGTCCCGTTATCCCATTGGTATTTTCAATTAAAATATCACTTGGACTAATTAAAAATCTCATTGTGCCATGGAAATATAAAAATAAAACAAAATTTTAACCAGAACTAGAGGAGGTAAGAGAAAATAAGGAATGGATGTGCCCTCACTGCATAGAAGAAAAAGGGATCAACCCTTACTGGATATGTAACAGTTATGTGACTCATCATCATAGTCTTCCTTGTGTGACTGAGGATTTTATATGCAGTTCACTGGTTCACTTTTGTAATTTTACACAGTTCACTATGCTTGAAGAATCGAAAGATGGCTACAACAGGAATAGCAATTTACAGAGGTTTTGTCTTGAATTGATTCGTTGTCTTTCCCAACCGGCTAAACTTGAAAAATACTGACTACGGTTTATTTGTGTATCGTTTTTGTCATCTAATTCAAAGCTCGAGAGCTGGGATACAAAGCTGATGGATGAGCTTCAGCGTAGAAATCCTTCAAGATTGATATGCAGCAAGTGATTAAAGCCTCCTTAAGATTTTCTTTACAAGGTGAAATCTGCCATATTCTTGTAAGGGAATCAATCACTGTGCTTGACATTTTTCTATCTACCAACTGGAATATTTGTGAGATGTATGTAGTAAGCACTCAATTATCTGAATTCTGAAGCACTCCAAATCATAACGGATCGTTCTATTGAAGAATGTCAACTAAAGATACAAGTTTTGAAGCAAAAATATTATATCTACTCGAGAGAGTTTTTTGGTGCTTAGGCTCTTGCTCAAGTGTGGCAAGAACTTCAGTCCAGAATGTTTCATGGATTCTAAAATTTAAGGGACGTATGTAATACAACAATTTATTGATTCTGTTGCAATGCATACTAGCTAACCTGTTGCGAGATAAGGACGAGAAGCCCTTTCGGCCCGAGCAAGATCTCATTAAGGAAACTAACCAACCCAAACCACAATACAGGGGTTACATCCACACCTCCAAGAGGGGGAATCACCTTCCGGGTTGACATAAGGAGGGGTACAGTGGGAGCATAAGCAATGACATAAGGAAATTTATCCACAGGAAGCTTAGGGTACCAATACATAACTATTCTGATTATAAATAGAAAGGCAAATGCGGAGAGGAAGGGCCCTAAAATACCAATTGCGAGTTCAGCTGAGGCAGGGTCCAAATCAGCCACTAGCAATCCCCGGCGAAACTCCGAGGTAACTTGTGGAGGGTTGAGGTTGGATGGCAAGAGTTCAATTCCAGATATGTAGGGTACCTTGGATTGAAAGAGCTCAATTGCAGGAAATTTAACCACCAAAATTAGATTCTATTTATATATGCTGAACCATTACTGAATAATCAGGGTTGGCACTTACAGTGAAAGCAGATTTCTTGCTCTTCAATGTCAGAGGAGGTCGTACAGATCCTGAAACAGAAAAGAAAATTAATGAAGATAGAAGAAGAATTTCCCTATAACTAAAGGGAGGGTAGAGAGCCCCTTTAATGGGGACGCCATTTAAAAGGCATTTAAAAGGTGAGAAGACGTCGCCATTGGAGAGTAGACAGCAGGGAACGTTATCCAGTCCTTTTATCGGGTTGACTTGTTAAAACTATGGGTTTGGGCCTGGTTGGTTTAAAAAGGTAAGGCTTCTAGATTTAGTCTGTCTTGTTTAAGAAATTGATTTGAACCTCTTGAAGCTGGGAACATGAAATGAATCCTGAACAATCTCAGCACTGCCACAAATACCAGGCACCACCTCCTCTCCCTCTTTAGCTTCTTTATATAGCGACAGTTTCATTATGTAAAGAAAAAAAGAATGGATGCATTCGCTTTGTGACAACCAAATACTGGTAAAAGGCATTCAGTTGTTAATCCCAACATTAAAACCAAACCACTTATATTCCCTTAATTCAGAATACATGATATTCAAGCAATTGGACTACTCTTACAACACAAACTACTTGTTTAAACTCTCCAACATAAAATGGGATGTGATTTCATTGCTGCTGTTAAGAGTGAGAACAATAACAATAAAAGGAAGCCCAAAACAATATAACTCAAACTGCAGCTGGGTTACATTACATTATATTAAAGGTAGGTTCTCCGAGTCAAAAGCAGCTGCTCAACTCAACTCATAATTTCAAATCCCCCTCAGTGTAGATAATAGAGCCTTTTACCCATAAAAAAAAACCAAGCACATCCCCCAAGCAGCAGTTTCAATCCCAAGTTTTCTTCTATCTCTGCATTGGTGAACAAACACCTCATCAATTTACTTGATAATAATATATTTGCACAACCCACAGTATAGTTTATTAAAACAAATGAAATAAAACAAGATTGAAATAACATACATGTACAGGGTATACAAGCAACACATCAATGTCCAAAACAAATATCCCAGGCTCTCCCAAAGATATTGAGGATCTTCCTATGCATTAGAATTAGCTGGAAGATCGTCCTTCCACCCTTTAGAAAGTAGTTCATAGTTAATTGATGCCAGCTGGGACAGATTCTACCAAACCACATCGATCAACAGTGTCAGGATCAAGAAAACAAACAAATTACTATAACCGTCAAGCAATATGTCCCAATCAAACATTGACAAAAATCATCGAGCTATTTCAAATCAACACCATTACTACAATGACATGTTGCAGAAAAGGATATGTTGTTGCTTACAAAATTTCATGAGTTCTGCAAACCAAGTATTCTTATATTTATGTATACACAACTTGTATGGATGAAGGCAAGATTGGTATAATAAAAGACCAAAAAGGAGGGGGTAAATTATTTTTGTAAAAAGCAAACTAATGCACTTATATTCAAACTGAAAGAAATACCCGATGCAATTACAAGGTCAAAGAATACCTTAAATGAGAAATTACTGAAAGAATAATTGACAGATGAACCGGACTCAAATTCAGCAAGACCTCCAAATTCATCTCCCTGCTTCATTTGTGTCCAACAGACCAACAGAGTCAAAAACAGAAATCATTGATAATCATAATCATCACTTAAGAAATTGCACATTTCTGGGGCTAAAATACCACTTCCTCTTGGCGGTTGCTCAGGCAACTACTACTACCGCTTAAGCTGTCAGCATCACTTGAATCATCAAATTCACTACCTGGATATGCATGCTCATTTGAAGTATTCCATGAGTAACGACTTGTAAAGTAACTAGTATCAAGCGCACTCTCTGAACTGGGAACAAAGGCAGCCTGTAAAATGTGGGAAGCAAGGTGAGTAAATGGAAGACACTTGAAAACAATAACATGGCTCACCTTCTGCCTTGCAAGTGTGTCCCAATTGATATCTTTGAAAAATACATGTTGCTTCACCTGGTTAAAAATTTCATTGTTCATTAATCAAACATCTAAGACAGACAATTAAGAAAAGCGTGCACCCAGAAGTATAAAGAAAAGGAACACGAAACAACCAAAGGTTGTACTTGTATTAAGAATAAATATCACCTCGGATGCTCCTCTGGATCCAAGTCTCTGTTGAGGATCTTCAGTCAACAGTCTGAAAATGGAGTACATATTAAAATTTAATTCCATACTAAGGCACTTGAACCAAGAAAAATATTAAAACAAAAAAAAGAGCATTACAATAACTAAGATTCTTCTTGGGATACTTAAATTTGATAAAGGTGATTCTGAAGAAACCTTGATTAAACATCTCAAAGCAGAGTATATCTTATTGAGAAAATATTAAAGTTAAGGATATCACTATCATTTTGCCAACGACCTATAACACTCAACGTCTTTTTTCTTTCTATTTTTTCTTTTTAATATAAAACAAACATTAATGGTGTTATATACAAAGGATACTTTACATATGAAGATGTGAAAACACTGTAAGATCTACATACCTCGATGTTCTAGAATGTTTTTTCACTTTTTTGACGAGGAGATAATTAGATTACACATACAATTAACAAAGTACATGGATTTATTTTTTCAATCTATAGGACTGAAACCTCTCTTAAGCAAAGTCATAAAGCAAATACAGAACCGTTAACTCTGCAAACCATGAATGCTCCGTAGAATATTTCCTTGAACTCAAAAAAATTATGTCCATCAAATAATGTAACAAGAAATCACTTGGGGTAGTGCTTTTTTGCATTACAACTGTAATTTATTTCAAGATGAATGATGAATCCAATTCTCATGAAATGCCAATGACATCAACAAATAGTTTTCTTACCCATCAATTAGATCTTTTGCTTCCAGGCTTATTTCTTCTGGTGCCCGTGGCCAAGGTATTTTACGGTTGAGAATATTATCAAATATTATCTAGAACCAAAATATGAAAGAGAATGAATGTAAGAATGAGAACTAATTTAAAATGCAATTTCAAAGTCAGTGGCCCAGTAATAATTTAGAAGCACTCCAACAGTAACAATCTACAAAAACTTGAAAGAAACCCATCAAATGGCATCATCATTAGAGTATCCAAACCAAATGATTATCTTTTCTTTCTAAGAAGTATCATGTTTCCCGTACGTCTCAAGTCAAGAGTCCCAAAACTAACTGAAAAGTAATGGGTAAGTCTAACATGATAGCCATGCAGTTTTCACTCAATCAAACAAAAGATACACCTTTTTTTTAATAAGAATTGAAGGCCTCATTAAAAAACCCCTTCATGATTAATGAAACTCAAAATGATTTCCTTAATCAGAGGAAGGAAGAAAAGAGTGCCTTATACTTCTTTTTTGATAAGTTTTGCAGGCCTCGTTAAAAACCTCCTTGATTAATGGAGCTTTTATGGAAGCTCCTTAATCAGCGGAAGGAGGAAAAGAGTGCCTTATACTTCATTAATAGGAATAGATACATAAGATTTAAAACAACATAAAAAACCCTTACAAAGAACCCGAATACCCAACCTAAAATACCCCTAAAAACCACACTGTAATTAGCCAATACCAGCCTTAGCTAGTGCATCTGCCTCCATATTGGCTGTCCTAGTAACCCATCTAATTATACCCTCCAATTCTCTCAGACTTTCAGCTATATCCCTGATAATTAAGACATACATCTCAGAAGAAATAACACCATTCTTAACCCAATCTACTGCCATTTTACAATCAGTTTCAATAATCAACCGACCGTTAATACTTTCTTTCATTGAATCAAAAAAAGATAATCCCTTCTGAATAGCCCTTAGCTCCATCATAGTAGGAGGACCCGGACCTGAAGTCTCCTTGAAAGAACCTAGAAACAGACCAGCATCATCTCTAAGAATACCAGCAAATACACCTTGATTGTCCAATATTCTAGAAAAGAACCATTGTACTCCCCATACTGTTTCAGCAGTTCATAACACTGCCACAAAAACATCTGAATTTGATGGCTTATGTCTTCCAATTCATGCATTACCAATTTACCACAATGAAATTATGAAGGTAAAACATCATTGAGCGTTGTCATTGAATGCCAATCAAAGAAATGATTGAGTTTGAGAAGGATAAAAGGGAGCGGTACTGGCAAGAACTAGAACTCATAGAATAAAGATATTACCTGTGGATGCTCTGCATTGAAGGGTGGAATTCCAACAATCATTTCAAATAAAATGACACCTACGGACCACCAATCTGCTGTTGCACCTGAGAAAATTTGGATGGTGTTATGAGCTTGCTACTTTAGAACATATGCAAATACTAACCAAATACAAACAAAGAATTAGAACTTATTCAGCTACCATGGATTTTGAGCTAATTATAACCAGGATATCAGTCATAAAATCAATTAATCAACCAAATAACTACAATCTATATTGCTTAAGCATATGGTATATACAAAATTTCAGGTTGACCAAATTAATCAAACTTGATCTTTAAGGCACACAGGCAACGAAAAGATAATTAGAGCACCTTACACTAAAAAAAGGTTATACGAACCATGTCCTGTTCCCAAAAGAATCTCAGGCGCCAAATAGTCAGGTGTACCAACAGCAGAACGTTTCTTCCGCCTCTTGTGCTGATGCTCAGATGCACATAACTGAGGCTGCTCATCATCAAGTAGAGATGTTCCGCTAACTGCTGGACCAGACAAGTCATCAGTACTGTTGATGAGACCAACCTTTGATAGCCCAAAATCTGTCAACTGCTCAAATGAAAAAAAAAAATTATAAGTTTTAAATGGTCTATATAAATAAATTAGGTACTGAATAAATAATTTCAACATCACATTCTTTCTAAGGTATATTCATTTTGCTTAACATAGGTCATCCCCCGACTCTCAACTAAATCACATCCGACCTTCAATATGATGTGGTCTTTTCCCCAACTAAGCCAATAGTATAGAAGCCACACTTCATCTTTAGAAGTACTGAAGACTGACCAAGTGACAAAGCAATGTACATCTTATATTCGTCAAAACAACGGAAACAATATCATATGAACAGTTACCTTGATATGACCATCATGTGCAATCAACAAATTATCAGGCTTCAAATCACGATGAACCACGTGCAAAGAATGTAAATACTCCAAGGCGAGTACCTATAAAAATATGTATATATTTATACAACTGAAAAGAAGAATTCAACTAACATAAGAAAAGGCATATACTCCTTGTAAAAAATGAATCTAAAACTTACAAGTTCTGCAATGTATACACGGGCAACCTCTTCATCCAAACAGCCTAAATTTCTCAACAATGAATATAAATCACCTCCATTTAAATATTCCATCACAAGATACAAGTTCTCACGGCATGTAAATGAATAGAAGAAGCGAACCTGATACAGCACATAGTTGTAAGAATAACATATCAAGTTCTCAAGAACCGTAAATTCTTGGCAAGTTAGACCTGCTCACCACAAATGGGTTGCGGACTGAAATCAAAATGTCACGCTCTGCTAATATACTTTCAACTGCATTCTTGCGAATCATATCTGCCTTCTTTAGCACCTGTACAAACAACATAAACGTAATTTTAACTGAAACTAACTCCACGTGACCTCTCGATCACAAGCTAACAGAAAAAAATTATAAAAAGCATATAAGATAAAACATGATACAGCAGAAAATAAAGAGGGGAATCACTGTAAGAACCAAAAGGGAAATGCCCTAAACATAAAAAAGACTTATAGGGAACAAATACAATCTAAAATAAAATAATAAAATAAACTATAAATAACTAAATGTTATATTATTAGTAAAAAGGATCTTAGGGAAAGAAAATCAAACTCTGGAACCTTTATTGCAAAAAGATCCCCTGTTGTCCTCTTTTTTGCTAAGAAAACGCGCCCAAATGCTCCACGGCTAATTGGTTTTATTATCTCAAAGTCATCTATGGAGGTACGGTCCTTAGATGAATGAATGGGGCTAGTTCTCAAACTACGAACCACATCGTCCTCTAAAGGAGCATCCTCATCAATGGCAGTGCTTGTTATATCAACCTTTTCATCCTCGACTAGCTCACAAAACTGCAAGTACTTCTCCCTAAAATAGAAAAGCAAAACAAACTCGACTAGAACCTTTTGCTCAAGGTTCATGCATTGCGTTTTTACAATATAAATCTAAAAAATAAGCAGCAGTAACAAAATTACCTTATAAGCTTCTCAATGCGTGCACCAAATGTTTCTACTGTGAGTGCATCAAATTTTCTGCGATCTATGACAAGTCTCAAGTCTTCAAGACAAGTCAGCAAATATGGCACCGAACGATCATCAACGGATGGTGTATTTGCTACACATCTGGCAATATCAGCAAGTTCATTCATCTGCATGATCAGGAAGGAATTAAAACTTGGCATAGCCTAAGATTGTACTCTCAATTGGATCTTAAAAAGCAACACCTCAGGGCCACAAAAATCCATTTTTCAAAGCAGATATATAATGCATCTGCAATGATGGAGTGGCTCCTATACATTCTCTGTATAAGCAACTATTTCGCAGTCTACTGCAGGTGCATGCCAGCCTTGTATTTACAACAAGTAACTGGAAACAGATTTCAAAATCACAACACAAAAGAGAGAGAAAGTAAAATAACATTGCATTTCATATGATGAAAATCAAAACAACCAGAATGAAGAAGACAAAACGAGAGAAGAGCTGGATATGGAGGAAAAGTTAAAGGAAAAAACAATGAAATTAGAAGCAAGTATAAAAGAAAATACAGGTGCGCTGCAAATATAACAGTACATAGAAACCAAAGCACCTCTTTCTGAAATAAAAACTGGAAAAAGAATACCTGTGGGAGATCTTCTTGCTCAGAAAAGGTACCCTTGCCTGACACTAACAAGTCTGTCTGACTATTTTTTGGTGTCAATAAAGGGGATCTAGGAGTCATGCTTCCAGCAGATGATGTTGTCATTCCTTGATCAGATTTCGGACCAAAGCGAGTTTTACATGACATTGATGGAAAACCCTTAAGGTCATCCATAAGAACTGAATTATCCACTTCCGGAAAACAATCAAGCATGTCTTCTGAACCTCTCCTGGACCGGTCACTTAGTTTAGGAGATAGAACATCAGATTCCTCAGTCACACTCGAATTTGATATTTTAGCAACATCTGGGCTCCCTGAGTGTTGTGTATCCTTATTAGCAAATAAGTCTGTCATCTTTTCAAGCATTTCAGCAATTCTTACAAGACGTTCATCAACACTTAAGCCCTTCTGATCGCAACAATCAGCAACAGCACATATTCTTGAGTGATCTTCCACTTTTGAGGTGGGAACCTCCTCCTCACAAATGCGACATATTATAGAATTTTCTTCAGAAACAGTCGGTTGGTCTCCCCAATAACCCCAAGAAATTTTGTGCTGATGCTTAGAAGAATGTTCTTGAGATTCTTTTGCAGGAGGAGGCTCCTGAAGCTTAACAGCAGTCAGATCTACATCAGAAGCTCCTGTTTTTTTCCAGGTTTCAACCATACTATTATTCTGCTCCTTGGAAGCAGTTACTTCCTTTGGACTTTTTTTGGCAGGAGAAGGGAGTTTCTTCCAGGAAGTTATCCTATCTCTGCTTGCAGAAGATTCAATGTTCTTTTCAGTCTCGTCAATGGGAGCGATCAAACTTCCTGGCAGTACAACATGGTCCTTCCTCCAATCTAAGGCATGTTGCTCCTGACTATAAGATTTCTTAGATGAGGAGGCTTTTGAAGCCTTTGACGCACTCAAACTTTTAGCTTCTCTTAGGAGCCCTGAGGAAGTTCTCTTGTCTGCAGGATGCAGGAGTCTAGATTGGCGAAGCTGTATCACCGGTTCATCCTCGGCCAGCCCACTTTCTTTGTGGAACTGCAACAATCTTGTACACCTTGTGAGAATGAAAAGCATCCGAGTATACAGCTGCTTCAGCATTCCTGGAGGAAGTTCCTGACGCTTATCATCTAGCTCCTGAACAATGCCTTCACACTGAAGCCAAAACTCTCCAGGTGGTGCTATAGCACAGCTTCGAGCCAGAACCAGTAAATCCTCAATAGTTTCCTGCCACTCGGGATGACTTTCAGAATTTTTTTCGAGAATTCCAACCAGATCTGCGGCAAAAATAGCCAAATCAGAGTTCACTTCCTCTTTTGCTTTTTCAAATTTTGCCCGAATGACAACCACAATTTCCTGCATAAAACAGAAATCTAGTTAAGAATATAAACTGCAAGAAACTAGGAAACAAGAAATAGGATATAAGTACCTCCAAGTTGTTTAAGCGTTTAGGTTTCCAAAATGGGAAAGGCCGCACTCCTTTCGAATTTAATTCATGGGAAAAGCTCTTAATATCAGCAGGAAACCTCTTTTGAGGCCCACTTGTAAGACGAAGAATAGCTTGAAAACGGGGGGATTCAGACTCCTTGGAGTTTTCACAGTCATATGAAGTCTGCAAAAGAAAATATTCTAATAATCAATAACACTATCACAAGTTGAAAGTTAAAAAATGCAAATAAAGAACGGTTTCCAAGTAGTAAGTGAAAGGAGAGGATGAATGAAAATACAATTGTACCTCTGGTGTACGAAAATCAGAACTTTTTAAGCCTCCAGAGTGGCCCCATGGTGATTCGTGTCGCCCTGGTAATAATATTCAAGCCAGCAAAAGGAACTTTTGAGAGAAAAACATAACAAATCGCCAAAAATCCTTCAGGCAATGGAACCTTTTCTACATTAACCAGCATGCCAAATAAAGCAGTATTTTACACCCTATAAGTGTTCTAAATAGGAAGTGCTCACCTGATCAGAACAGAAAGGGCAGAGAAATGGAGAAAATGCATAGGAGAGAAATTTTGCACCTCAACATATATATAAAGGCATCCCATGTTAGGATCAGACATGCTTTCATATCAAATGAAGATCTATAAACATGATAGTTCTGTACACCATTGACTACAGAATGCATGAAAGATACAAGATATGTAAGATAATATCATATCTTATAAATTAATTAGATTTAGATTGAAGAACTTATAATTACTTACAAAAAGAAATTTTAAAACAATAGTGAGTGCATAAAGTCCATGCATCAAAATGAAAAAAACAAACAATTAGTAGTAATATAAGTGTTAAACTGATGTTATCCCACATTGGTGTCATATATTCAACTTGAACCTCTCCACACATTTCCAATTGTTTAAAGTTAGGTTTTTAATAGAGTGACAAAACTCAGGCTCTATTCTATTGTTATAGCATGTTGCAATGCCTGTTACCCCTTTCGAGTTTGTCACGTGACAGGAACCTTTGTCTCGGCCTACATGTAATGAGTCTTTTTTTTTTAAATAAGGTGGTTGTTATTCTTCACCGGTGTCCTATATATAATAAAGTTGGGGTTTTCCACCTATTTCCAATTGGATTTAAATCAGATTTTAACAATAAGCAGCATATTTTGATTTCATAATATTAGTTTGATTTCTTAACCTTTGGATTTATTTCATCATCGGTAGCATGACTTTAAGACTTGTAGAGTTTGATTTCTTAAGTTTTCTCAGGTTTGATCTGGCTTTTTGTCAAATCAAGTTTTGACTTCTCACTTTTGACAGGTTTTGGTAGGTATATTACAATTTTAGTGCAGGTTTTCGAGTTCTTTTGCCACCTCTAATGATATCTACAAAGTACGAACTGAAGTGAACATATCATGCAATCATACAAATCCATTTTCAAATCTATAAATGCCTTTGTTTCCCTCAGAATTCACCAAAAATTTAAGGAATAATAATGCCGAGCATAAATAAAACTTAACAGAAAACATTTAAGCATATACTTTTTTCCATTTCGAACTCTGACAGCTCAAGTAATTGCATAATCTCAGATTATTTCTTAAAAAACTAACAAAAACTTGATTCTGGATTTTTCCTTTTTTCTCATTTGCCAGCTACGTGTGAACTGCTAACTATCCAAGAACTCTCAAGGCACAGGTATGATAAAAGTAAGTCTTATAACCTAATCTACTCTGTCTTTTATACAGGTTTTCAGATCAATGACCTAAATAGGCCTACCTTTTTATCAAAAAAAAAAAAAGAAAGATCAATGACCTAAATAACGCAACTTCTTTGTTTCACATGTCGTTGTCCCTTCTCTTATCAAAAAGGGAGAGGGAGAGCAATTCTAACTTTTTTTTTTCTTTTAGAAATCTTTATTAAAATGCTGAATAAAATTCTTAAATCTTGTGACAAATTTACGGCTCGTGGCAAATTGAAGCTTCCTTGACGTTCTACCTAGCTTTTCAGTTATACCTATATGATGGCCAAAGCCAAAAAGCTCAGAGATGTAACCCAAATCTACTGGGGAATCCGAAACGGTTAAGTGGCATAAACAGACCAGCTCTTCTCTTGTCCTCAGTGGTTAGGTGCTTATCACCAAATTTTGACAAGGTTCGAACGTTGGGAAGCAAAAGATTGTTTTGAGAATTCTATTCAGCAACCAATCACTAAATAACGAAATCCAAAACCAAAGCCCCAGAATGAAGTAAGCAAAGAAACAATAACAACGAAACAATAGTACGGCCACCAAAGTATCATCAAAGGCACAATGGAAAGACAAATATTCCAGATAAAAAAAAAAGCACAGTAATGAGTCAAAGCAAGATCAGTACCAGCTCCGGAGGATGATTCCCCATTCTGCAACTGGGACTTCCCTTGTACACTAGGGCTCTGCTCTCTAGAGTGCCATCCAGCACCAGCACTTCCAGTTGACATACTATCCGAATTGCTCGCGTAGTCAAGCAAAGTTTCTTGCAGTAACCTCTGGTTCAACACATCTTTCTTCCCGGAGTTAGCACTGTCCCCAGAGCTAGTTGAACCCCCCGGCCTGGACAAGTTACTAGCTCCAAGCACTGAAGCAGAGGCACTTTTCTCCCCTCTGAAACTGAAAAAACTCTCCTGGGGCAAGGGACCGGATCGGGTCTTAATCCGATTCAAGCCCAAGGAAGAGGCCAGCAGAGGGGAGACGGAAGAAGGCCCGTCCTTGGTCTTGGGGGTAGAAAAGGAGGGCTTAGCAGTAGCAGCAGGGGTTTGGGGTTCTTTGGGTTTGACTTGGATTTTCCTGGGACTGAAAGAGGAGGGTGGATTGGGGATCTGTTGGGAATCAGAGGTGGTGAGTGAAGCTTTGGGTTTTTTCTTGTCGGATCGGATCGGGGAATTGGAAGCGGAACGAGGGCTGTTGGATCCATCGGGACTAGAAGAAGCCGATTTCTTAGAAGAGAAGAATAGCTTGTTCTTGAACACCATTTCGTCGTCTTTCCTATAGCATAAGGAAGGAAGGATGAAGGGCAAAACCGCCGCTAAATGATTCCTCCTTCAACTCCAGCCATTTTCTTTCATGAAGAAGAAAAATAAGCTTAGTTCGTAGTTGGAAGAAAAGAGGAAAGCGTTGAAGCTGAACACGTGAGAAATTGTTCAAAGTAATTAAGTATTTGGAGTGATTGGGCTTGGGAGCTCGAAACCGAAACTGGGAAGACGAGACTGCGACTCCCACCCCAACTGTGGATATGCACTCACCCAAAGGCCTTCAACATTATTTGTACAACTAATATTTTAGATTTAGATTTAGATTTAGATTTAAAATATTTTATTACAATCCATTTGATTAATTTAAATCATTAAGTTATTTAAAATATTTAATAAAAAATAAATTTGATTATTTTATTGTTTAAAAATTTATATCATACATTTTCATTTTCTATAATTTCACCCTTATATTCAATTTTCTCGTATTAATAATTTTATTGTTAATTTAAAATCTTAATGTACTTGATAATGATAAGATTTCATTTGATTTTTTTTATAAATTGTAAATTTAATTTTAATTTAGACGGAGGAGAGATAAGAGAGGGACTCTAGGAAAATAAAAAAAAGTATTTTTAATGAATCTATAACTTATAACTTCAAAGAATATATAAAAAAATAAAATAAGCAATTTACATGACGAGGAAGTGGTAATAGATACATAGAGTAAATTGTTTTATTAGGCTGCTTTTTTCCGTTAAAAAAATGAGCAATTTAATCAATCAACTAAATATGTTTGTTTAATTTCATTTGATTGTCAAATTTAAACTAAATTATTAATAAGTATTTCAAACATTGAAATACAGTGACGGAGTTAAAACATGTATTTTCAAAATATTTTGAAACAGTCCAATATGGTGATGTTAATTAAGAACACCGTGATAAAATAAATAGAAGAAATCAAAATTGTGATAAAATTTAATATCATAATTTTAACGGTACAATACATAAATAGTCCATATGTTTTATTAAGTTTTTACTATTACAAGTTATAAAATAGTCTTCCAATTATAGAATGTTACTTTGTTGAATCCTTCTACTATTAAAAGTTACAAAATGGTATTTGACTATTCATTATATTTCAAACTCATCATTTTTCGTTACAAATAAATAATATTTTAAGTTGAACGTTAATTTATTATTTGTAATACGATAAAATATGATCCAATAATCTCAAGCGACTATCATGTCTCAATCGTCATGTTAAAGTCCATGTTAAAAATTGTAAATTTTCTAACAAAAAAATATGAATTTGGAACATAATGAATAATAGGGTGATCGTTTTGTAACTTTTTATAATCAAATGACTTAACAAAGAAACATTCTATAATTGAAGGATCATCTTTTTAATTTTTAATAATCGATGGACTTAATAAAATAATAATCTATAGTTAGAGGACTATGTTAGTAGTTTACTCTAATTTTAAAAGGTAAGAATATAGCGAGGAAAGAGCAAGAACGGTGAGCTCCATCACTAGTTCCATGGACCTTTTTCATCAGCCAAAACATCACCGTTTTAAATTTGATTAAAATATGGGCCACCCCCCATTTCATTGTCATCACCAAGGGTCTTATTCACTTGCATTAGCTTTCAGATTCTCAAGTAAAAAAAGCTTAGAAAGGGAGAGTAATATATTTGAAGTCTGAAGGCTACCGTGATGGATGCTTCAAAGGTAGCAGACTTAAAGCTATTTGTTGATCAGTGCAAATCAAACCCTTCAATTATCCACACTCCACCTCTTTCCTTCTTCAAGTCTTATCTACAAAGGTAATTATTTTCCAGGTCATATACATATATATTCCCTTTGCTTTTCTGATTCGTTGATGTGGAGTTACATGTTTTGATTTCTTTTTTTTTTTTTTGATAAAGTCTGGGAGCTCAAATTCCAGCAGACCCACAGCCGGTAAGATTCAGCTCATTTACTAAAGGTTTGATTTTTGTAGCTAAAGTTGATTGTTTCTTTAATTATCTTTATCCAAGAAGTGTTTATTTAATTAGGATTTACCTTTTTTTAGTACCGAGTCTGTTTCTTTGCATCGAGCTGTTCTTGGAAGTTAATCCTTTTGTAGCAGTACTGATTGTGAAATTTTCATTTAGATCTGTCTTTTATGCCAATTTTGCAGGATAGAGGCGGTGCTAAAATGACGGAGCCCGAGCAAAACCCTGGTGCCAATAAACCCTTCTCTTCAAATGAAGATGATGATGATATTGTTGAGTCTGACGTCGAGTTAGATAACAGCGGTGTTGTGGAACCTGACAACAATCCTCCCCAAAAAGTTTGTGATCATTCATTTCTCGCTTATATCTGTTGCATTTGTATTTCAGTTAAGTGAATTGTGATAAACTTACATTCTAAACTAGTAAATATTATGTCTTTACTTAATTCAGATGGGAGACCCTTCATTTGAAGTTACGGAGGAAAAGCGGGATGCTGCTCAAGCGGAAAAATTAAAAGCTAACGATGCAATATCTGAAGGCATACTGCACCTTTCAAATTGATTTGTTTTTGGCCTTCTCGTTACAAATTCTAAGTTTCTTTCCCCCTTCAGGTAAGCTGGACGAAGCAATAGATTATCTAACAGAAGCTATCATGCTGAATCCCACTTCAGCTATATTATATGCAACTAGAGGTAATTTGCTTAAAGCATAATTTATCATCTTCTGTAAAAGTACTTTTTCTCTCTTAAACATCTGATATGCTTGTTTTCAGCAAGTGTGTTTGTTAAATCGAGCCAACCAAATGCTGCAATCCGTGATGCCGATGCAGCTGTAAAGGTACCATTCCGACTTCCCTTGGTGCTTGCTTATCTTAACTAAAGATTTTAAGTTTTCATCTTATATTTGCCTGGCATCAAGCTGATGATTTGAAGTTAACTTTATATGCTTAGATCAATCCTGACTCAGCAAAAGGATATAAAGTTCGAGGGATGGCGAGGGCCATGCTAGGCCAATGGGAAGAAGCAGCAAGTGATCTGCATGTAGCATCAAAGTTAGATTATGATGAGGAGATTGGTTCAGTACTTAAAAAGGTAAAATTTCTGTTCTTTGATTAGTCTTCTTCTACAAATGCTTTCTCATGGTAACCCTTCAATTTGCAGGTGGAACCTAATGCACACAAAATTGAAGAGCATCGCAGAAAATATGAACAACTGCGGAAAGAAAGGGAATTAATCAGGAGTGAACGACAGAGGCAACAGCAGAAAGCTGAGGCACAAGTAAGTTTAATTAATTAATTTGATCATGTCATTATATTCCATAAAACTTATCACTCTATTTTGGTGCATAAACTTTGGCATGGGCTCATTATGATTAAACAATGAATATCTTATTAAAATAAAGTTTAGGATGCACCTGCCAACTTAAGCCCAAGTTATTTTCTATTTTCTTTGTCTTGAAGGGATCACTTCATTAAAGTAATTAGTTATCCAATCAAGAACTGGGATGTTTTTAGTGCATTCGGATGTGGTCAGTACAAGTTGATTCACTGATGAAGAATATCTTGCACTGATGTTGTTAGATATGGTTAGAGGGGAAGCTTATGATGTTTAGCTTTCATTGTTTGTGTGGTTGTAGGGGATATAGATGTCAAATAAATTAATAGTATATTATCAACCAATTATTCTCATCCATTTTTAACCTTTTGGTCTGTCATGTATAAATGGGTCGCTGCATTTATTCTGAAACTTAATTATCTTTGAATTTGTGCAGGATCAGGAAGCATTATCTGCTTTCAAAGATGGTACGTATAGTTTTCTTTTTTCATTCATTTTTTCTTATGTAAATGATTTATATAGGCCTTAATTGAGTCACTCTTTAGAGAGAATGTTATCTTTGATGAACTGAGACTACCTAATGTCTTAGAGAGGGCTGCTCCTGCATCTAAAAGATGCTTATGTTTCTCGTAGGAATCCCTTGGAAATGCGCTAAAATTTTTGCTACTCTTTGTATGATGTGAAGTGGTCTCTGCTGTAGTTATCCTGGTTCACCATGATTGTCACTTGATGCTTATAATGCAATATGTTTAATAACACATCAATAGCTTGGTTCTAGGTGTCCATGCTGATATTTTTATAGTTGCTTTTAGACAATTTCAGACTTTTGTTGGTAAGGAACTTGTGGATAGATGGAAAGAGTCCATACTGCCGACCATTAAGATCATTAATTTTGTGTGTGAATTATGTTACATTAGTCATGGGGCGAAATCCATTTATGTTGCCTTGCTATTGTTTCGAAATTACAGGGCAGGTTATTGGCATTCATTCCACAAGTGAGCTGGACACTAAGTTAAATGCTGCTACAAGAACATCTCGCCTGGTGATATTGTACTTCACAGCAACATGGTGTGGCCCCTGCCGCTTCATATCTCCACTTTATACGAGCTTAGCTGCAAAATATGCAAAAGTAGTTTTCTTAAAAGTAGATATAGATGAGGGGCAGGACGTAGCAGCCCGTTGGAACATTAGCAGTGTCCCAACCTTTTTCTTTATAAGAAATGGGAAGGAAGTTGATAAGGTAGTAGGGGCTGATAAAAGTACACTTGAAAGAAAGATCGCCCAGTATGCAAGCTGAATGAAAGGAAGGTAGGCTCCAGCCATTCGTAATGGCCTTTTCTTATATGTTGGAACACAACAATAATGCCAAGACTTGGCAATACCTTAGGAAAACTGTACCATATTTAAGTGAGCTGGGCATTTCCTTGGAACTTTTTCTTAGCTATAAAAGCATAATGATTTATGTTTGATGGACTATTTCAGAATTGCAGGACCTTTTAGCAAATAATGTACACATAATATGCAATTGAAGAGCCCAACCTAAAGCATCCATTAAACAAACAGCTGAACAATGTTACAAATGAATGTAAAAAAGTAGCAATTTTACTAGTAAAGTGTTGAATTTATATTACTAGTATCAAGTTTTCGTCAACAATTCCATTTACGTGACCAATATGTACATCATATTTCGATTATTTAGTGAATAATAGTGTTAAATAATTAAAGAAATTAGAGGGGGCTGAGATGTCGAGAAGTTATTGGGTGAATGAACGTGGCGAAATGGATCAAAGCTTTTCTCTTTCTCTTTCTATATGGAATGGAATGGATCTGAGTCATCATCTTCCAAAGGTAATTCATTAGAGTGAAATTTCTCCTCCGACAAATACTGACTGTTTCCGACAAACATGAGGGTGTATCCTCCTCCACCTCCTCCCAGGTCAAGCTACCATCTATTCATCTTCCTCCTACTCCTCTCTCTTTTCCCTCTTTCCCTCCTCGCCCGCCCTTTCGTTCTCGTCCTCTCCCAGGACGACCTAAAGGACGTCCAAAACGACGACGCTTCCCCCCTGGAATCCGACTCTTCCTGGGACGACGACGACTTCGGAGGTACTCATGTCAAGTCTGACGACGAGCTTGATCCCGGTTCATGGCGCCGACTCTTCGAGCCCTCTACCTCCCCCGTCTCCCCCTCCCTCGACGCCTACTACACTGCCGTTGATAAGATGATCTCCGCTTCCACTCACGGTGACTCCAGGTTGATGGAGGAATCCGCGGCGGAGATTGAGGCGGCTGCTAACACGGAAGGTGATCCTCATGCGCGTTCGGTTCTAGGCTTTCTGTACGGGATGGGGATAACGCGTGAGAGAAACAAAGCTAAAAACTTTTTGAATCATTATTTCGCTGCCGAAGGTGGCAATGCCCAATCCAAGATGGCTTTGGCTTACACATACTCTCGACAAGATGTAAGCTTTTTTCTGTATTTGATATCCCCTTTTGTGTTTATTTTTAATTTACCTAAACATTTGTTGTTGCATGTGAATTCTCAGATGTATGAAAAAGCTGTTAAACTATATGCTGAATTGGTAGAAATAGCTATTAACAGTTTCCTGATATCCAAAGATTCACCGGTAATCGAACCCATTAGGATACACAATGGGGCAGAGGAGAACAATGAAGCTTTGAAGAAGTCAAGAGGGGAAGACGATGAAGATTTTCAGATATTGGAATATCAAGCACAGAAAGGGAATGCCGGTGCTATGTACAAAATGGGCCTTTTTTACTATTTCGGATTGAGAGGGTTGCGCCGTGATCATTCCAAGGCTTTGATGTGGTTTTTGAAAGCTGTGGATAAAGGGGAGCCCAGGTCTCTCGAACTTCTTGGTGAGATTTATGCTAGAGGAGCTGGAGTTGAAAGGAATTACACCATGGCCCTTGAGTGGCTTTCACTTGCATCCGAACATGGCCTTTATTCAGCTTACAATGGAATGGGTTATTTATATGTTAAAGGGTATGGTGTGGAGAAGAACTACACCAAAGTATGTTCATTTTCTCTTCACTTCCACTAATTTTTCTGCCTTGTTATTCCGTCCCTGCTCTATATCACCGTGCCTCGTCCTTTTTACTTGTTCTGCTGCCTTGATATAGGCATTGCTCTCAGATTACAGGTTCTTAACATATGTTTCAACAATATCCTTCTCATTGCGTGAAAATTTCAGTTCAGTTTTATTTATCATTTTACTCTATGCTGTTTAGACCTATACAGGCTCTGGGTTTTAGTTTCTCACTTTATTGGATGTTTTGAAGTTTGAAACTTAAGGCATGCTATACTGATTCCGATTTCTATTTTATGTTTCTCTTTCATCTATTAGTAATTTAAAGGGATATGATGTGTTGGTTAAAAGTTGCATGCTTCAATTTTTTAGTTATAAATAAGATTGAAAATGGTTATTCATGGATTGTGGATATACATGGCTTTGAGTTTAGGAACGATTTTCCATTTCCGTGGTTGCTGCCTTAGGTGTTGTCTATTCTTTTTTGTAAGACTTGAGGTTACTGGCAATTCAATGGATTTATTCTTTTTTTTTTCTTTAAAAAAACAAAAAACTCTTAACTCGATGGTATTACGTTATGCTTTGCATGTTAAGTACAGAGTATTTTCAGAAACTGATTCTTTCTTTTGTGCAGGCTAAAGAATACTTTGAGAAGGCTGCTGATAATGATGATGCTGGTGGGCACTATAACTTAGGAGTAATGTACCTTAAGGGGATTGGAGTGAAGAAGGACGTAAAGATTGCTTGTAAATGTTTTATTGTGGCAGCCAATGCAGGTCAACCAAAGGCGTTTTATCAGTTGGCTAAGATGTTTCATACCGGTGTTGGGCTTAAAAAGAATCTTCCTATGGTAAATATTATGGTTCATACTTATAGTTCCTTTTTTTTTAAACTTTTCACCTTATGACTTGTGAGTTCTATATCTTTTTTAATAGTATACATGAACTCCATTTTACTTCTGTATTTTTATTTTTTTCTTCTCAAATTTTCTCTCTGGCAAAAGTTTGTTTTTGCTCGCTATATGGTTGTTACCTGTCATGCCAAGAAGTGCCATTCATAGCAGACAAAATTATTTAATCACTTAAGCTGAAAATGTACATGATTAAAGATTTTCCTCCTTTCCCAGGCTACTGCATTATACAAACTAGTTGCCGAACGAGGACCATGGAGTTCCCTCTCTAGATGGGCACTTGAATCATACCTAAAAGGTGACATGGGCAAAGCATTCCTCTTGTACTCTAGGATGGCTGAACTAGGTTACGAGATAGCCCAGAGTAATGCTGCATGGATCCTCGACAAATATGGTGACCGCAGCATGTGCATGGGTGAATCTGGTGTTTGCACTGATGCAGAAAGGCATCAACTAGCTCATTCTTTATGGTGGCAAGCTTCCGAGCAGGGTAACGAACACGCAGCATTACTTATTGGGGATGCATATTACTATGGCCGAGTATGTATCTTTATTGTCTAGTTTTGGGATAATCTTTACTTACTATTGCTTTCTTATTACTTGGTTAAGGTTTTCTGTAACTATTTATTTTCTCTCAGGGAACTGTGAGGGATTATGATCGTGCAGCTGAAGCTTACATACATGCGAAATTCCAATCAAATGCTCAAGCCATGTTCAACCTGGGTTACATGCATGAGCATGGCCAAGGACTTCCATTTGATCTCCATCTTGCCAAGCGGTACTATGATCAGGCGCTAGAGTTGAATCCTGCAGCAAAGTTGCCTGTCAGACTGGCACTCGCAAGCTTGTGGGTACGAAAGAATTATGCTGACAGTTTCCTGGTAAGTTACCCGTTGTGGTATATGTCCTCTTCTTGCCCCTCCCTACCATAGAATGTCTTTAAGATCAAACTCTGTTCTATCTTTAATGCCATTATCTTTTTCCAGTCCTTACACTTGAACACAAGTAGGAACTTTTGGTTCACTGTTTACCATTATTCGTCCTAACTTACATTCCTGTTTTACAAAATGCAACGATTGGTCCTCATTCCGTTAACCACACAAACTTTAGCTGTATAACCAGAGCGTGGCTTAACATCTTCTAGCCCTCTGAGGGCAGCTTGGAAGTGTAAAGATATTGATAATGAATGTAATGCCCTTGACTCTTGATTGGCCCCTTAGCAGTGATCAGAAAGTTCTGCCAAATAAAGTTGATGGATCTCAAAATTATATTTATACCAGTTATTCGGTCTTCTGACTTGTTGCTTTTTGCTGTTCCGATTAGGTCCACATTATCGATTCCCTGCCTGAAGTTTATCCTAGAGTGGAAGCATGGGCGGAGAATGTGATCATGGAGGAAGGGAATGCAACAATATTGACTCTATTTGTCTGTTTACTCACTGTTCTATACCTTCGTGAGCGGCAACGCAGGAATGCTGTGGCTGCTGCTGCAGGGGCTCTCGAGCCTAATGAGCATGTTGTAGCTGCTGCTGGACGCTAGTTGTCAGTTGTGGTAATTCAAGACGTGTTTCCTCATCTGAAAAGCAAGTTAAAACATCCATAGCAAAAATATCCTACATTGTACCATACAGAACATTTGAGCTGAGAAGAATTAACACAAGTTTCGCATATCAAAACATGTATTTAATTCTACTTTCTTGAAGTAATTAATTTGTATACTTCTACTATGAATATTTTACAACCTTCTTTTTGTTTTCGTTCGTCGAATGTCATGCTTTATATGGTATTCCATGCATAATCATATTGCATCTGAAATCTCTACTTAATTGAATGTTAAAACTATTCAAGTGGCTGTCAACCGCCAACTTTTTCCTGAGATTTCTGTTAGCTTGATACTTATCTTAAAAACAATATCTTGTTTGATTGGAAAATTGATTCTTTCACTTGTATGAATTTAAGAAAATAATTCTGCTGAGGCGTAATTAGTAACATGTGGTACCATATCAGATTTCTAACTTGGGTGGATTTTGGCGTTAGAATTATTAATCGTCTAAATTAAATTTGATAATTTTAGATATTTAGCTGCCTGAAATGACTACATCACCGTCAAATCGAAGTGACCGCTTAATTTGTTGCTTTCCAACGTTACTCGAAAACAAATACATATCAATTTTGGAGAAATTGCATCATCCTGCATAAACGTAAACATTTGCACGATACATACTGTAACCACAAAAACATCATGCCCTTAAAATTCAAAACTTTTGCTCTCGATTAGGATCTAAAAATTGGCCAAAGGGAACAACAAATCACTTTCCATTTGTCCTCTTTAAAAATTATATCACACAAAAGCTTCATCTCTTCTCTCCTAAGCTTATTAATTAATTGGACAGTTGAGGTCTCCTCCATATGTGCTCATCATGCTCGTTCGCTGGTTCTTCTGGACGTTCATGTTTGCACTTGGACAAACCTGGTTCCTTCTGAAATTCACGAAATCACTTCTGCAGAGG
>NW_024062226.1:0-61388 GCF_006381635.1 Hibiscus syriacus | reverse complement strand
GACATCTAGCAACACATTATAACTACCCAAGTTAAATAAAATGCTCATGATCCGAGATAACTTAAACGCAACTATGTCATAATCATTTTATCGCATGATATGTTGATAGAATATAAGGCATGAAAAATATCAGCCTAATATTGTTTTATCTTTAATTTCTCTATATCCAATTGGACTGACTAAACAAATAATATTGATCTTCATCAACTCATTTGAGCACGGTCATTTGTTTCTCAGTCTCATTCTTCATCAAGGGGTCCTGAGATATCTCTTTTATGATAAGAGATATAAATTTCATCTTAAGCACTCACGTCTCACCATCTCATGACATTATTTTGGTCATGTTCAAGTATATCTTCTATAATCGTACATTAAAGAAAACGTTTGACTATATCAAAACATGATGTTATGTTGAGAATTATAGAAATTTCAAGTCTAAAAATTTAATGACATAAATACGAGTCGATCCAATATTTATTTTCAACAAATACATATGAATTTGTGTTGAATCTCATTCACATATTAAACACAAATTCTTCTCATGGATATTTATTAAACTCTATACTTATCTTATTTTGTTATTATTCCCATAATACTAATAATCAATTAAAAATATTTAAAATAATTAGATGAGTTTTTCTATATACAGTTTCGAATTGTTTGAAAGTTTTTTTTAATGATTTTATTTAATATTGTAATTTTTATTTTTTAATTCTCGAAAGTTGTACTATTTTTATTGTTGAAGATTATTTAAACTTTTTTGTAATTTTTCAATAAATTATACCTTTTAAATTTTATTATTTTTTATAATTTCTTAATAACTTTCGTCAATTTATATAATCTTAATAAACTTTAGAATGTTATATTATTCCATATATATTGTGAATTTTAACAATTAAAATATTGAAAAGATCTATAATATTTATAACTATGAACGGACCTTAGAATGGATCAGGTTGCAGCCCAAATTACTTTCTACTTTACTTTTACAAGTCGAACTTTACTATTTATTTAATATTAAATGATTGTTGTGGGGGGGGGGGTGATAAAAGGCTTTTTAATCAAAAGTTATTTTTATTGGTTGAAATTTTAAATTAAGAATGAATATTCGATGGAATTAAGTTGAATGGAGTGTAAAAAGAAAAATGATTTGCTTTAATATGACTTTGAGTGATTTGTTGCAACACTGGACACAATATCTACCTTGTAGTATATGTAGACAAATAATTTCGATGTTCATCTTTCTCGTTTACGGCCTAGTCAAGAAAGAAACAAATTTACATCCCTACACTATACTTCTTGATTTGCTTTCTCTTTCAATTTCATTCCTCGTCTACGGAAAAATCTCTCTCAGCTGGTTTCTGCAAGGGGCTAACAACCCGATTCACGATGCATATTAACACCTCTCCTTGTGCTTGCTGCTAGCTTGGCTGCATACTTGGCCAATCCTGAACCAGGTGCCTTCGGTTCGGCTTCGTGTTCATGTTCAGTAGCCATCAGGTTCTCCTTTACTCTAAGTTCAGCTGCTTCCTTTCGTTTCTTGAACAGACACCATGCTGCTTGGACGAAACAGGCTGCCCAAGCTCTCCATTGGTGCGAGTAGAATCGAAATTTGTGTCTTTGTTGCTTGCTATGGAGTCTTCTAAACTGTGCTGCAACAAATTTGAGATCTTCAGCTCGTAGAGCAAAGGATTCAACTTCGGATATTGCTTTGACTGTTCGAGTCAACGATGGAAGGACGAGGATCTAATGCCCATGTCAACAGCTCGTCACCGCAGAAGTCTGATATAATTATCTACTCGTCCTCCCCTCTTCCTTCCCCTTCCCCTTCCCCTTTCCCTCTTCTTCTCTAGCCTCGTTCAACTTCGACTGAACCCTTGCCCTATCATGTAGGGATGGGTATGAGACCCAAATCCGACGAGTTCCGACCGATCCGATCGAGTTGGATTATTCTTAAAAAAATTGGATTCGGATCAGATTCGGGTTTAGGGTGAAAAATACTCGACGTGAGAAAAACATATAATTATACTTTTATATTTTAAGATAATTGTAATAATTTCCCTCTATATATTATAATTTTTCAATTAAATACCTATTTTTATTGAATAAAAATAATATTTTTTAATAAATATATTATTGCAAGTCGGAGTCGAATTTTATCTCAAAAAGTCAGGTCGGGTGGAGGATGTATATTTTTCGGGTCGAATCGAATTTGAGTTAAGGATGTGTAATTTTAGAGTCAGGTCTGGTTAACCGAAAATCTGACCCATGCCCATCCCTACTATCATGTCCACATCTTGCTCCTTTTGCCGCAACATCGGCAAGGGTGTTTTGTTCTCTTGGTATCCACACGAATGTACAACCATCAAATTCAATATCAATTTTTTTAATACATCCCTACAATTAATTAAATGATATTAAAAAATAAAATACTATTTTTAAGTTTAATTTTTTAAATTTAATAACTTATTTAAATATATCGAGAGACTCCTTACTATGTGGTAACGCAAACGTGGTAAAGTAGAGGGTTGCTACTAGAGTTTTGTGTGACAAAGAAGGTGCCTCTAAAACTTAAGGGAAAATTTTATAGAATAGCTATAAGACCAGCGTTGTTGTATGTATCAAATATTGGGCAATCAAAAAGTATCACGTAAGGAGGATGGAGGCCGTAGAAATGAGAATGCTTCGATGGGCATGTGGTAGGACTATGTGGGATATGACACCAAACTCTGCTATTAGAATATCCTTGGGGTGGTGTCTATATCCGAAAAATTGAGGGAGGGAAGACTACGGTGGTTTGGGCATGTCCTTAGGCGACAACCATCGGATGCGGTCAGGAGGGTAAAGTCGATTACAGTCGGCGGGGCCAGAAGGAGAGGTCGACCAAGGCGGAAATGGGAAGACTGCTTGAGATCTGATTTGAAGGATTCACCATTACCGAGGACATGACCTCTGATAGGAAAGTATAGAGACTTAAGATCAAGGTAGCCGAGTAGTGCGGGTCACATCCATAGGGTGTATCATCTCTGTCTTCTTTTAATGCTTTTGTAATAATTTTCATGACTTCTACTTTTTATAAGTTTCTGTCATTGGAATTTATGAAGACTAAGAACTAGGATAACGGATTAATATTACCTTAGTTTAGATTTTAATCTATTTGACTTTATTCCTCCTCATATCTTGCTATCGTTGACTTCTGTGTATCATTCTCTTCATGTTTCTTTTTTTAAATTTAGTCGGGTCTTACGTTTCTGTCTATATGCAGAGATTTTTACGCATGGATTTATTTGCAAGGATTACTTCCCATTACATACGCACATATGAAGACTGCATATGAAGACTGTTAAACTATGTATTTATTTATTTATTTATACATGCATTGCATTTTATCTTTATTTTTAATTTTCTGACTGCCTGATGTCTTCCACGGAAGTTGCTCTCAACATGCGTTGGGGACAGCCTACTACCCTACCTCCAATTTACCCCATTGCATATGGGAATAGGATTTTTTTCTAATGGAATGTTAATATTGGACACTTTACCGGAAATGTTAAAAAACATTAATGTTTTAGGTAAAAAAATAATATTTTAGGTAATTTTTTTACCGAAATTGTTAAAATAATAATAATATTTCCGTTAACACCTTTCCTTAGTTATATTAAGACTGTCGTACGACATAACTTCGCATCACGCTGCCTCACAACTGATACACAAACATCTTAGCCACTGGTCCAACCTATTTATTAACCAAGTCTATTTCTCATATACCCACTAACATTACAAACCCAATTTGAGACTTGTATCATCTTCATTAACTGTGAAAGTAAGCTCTAAAATCTCAAGGTTAGCAATGGAGGAACTTAAAGCCCAACCTGAGTTCAATATTCTGTGAATTGTTGCACTTTTTCAAGTGGTTGGCCGGCGAATGCTGCATACATTCTGTCGATTTTCTGCAAACAAAAGTAATAGAGGAAATGAAATTTAAGGCTAAAAGGGATTTTCCAAATCAGCATAGAAAATTCAGAAAGCATAACTAGGAGTTTGATCTACTTGATTCATTGGTAGCTTAATCGAGAAAAAAATGCAAAATAAAAGAGGAAATTACATGGCGAGATTGAACTGCTTCATTCACTTGACGTCTAACATCTTCAACATGACCCTTCAAAATGAAAAATAAAACATGGAAAAATCAATTCAATAAGAAATAATGTACGCCCTAACCAATACCAACAAGTACATGAATAACTATATGATATTTCAAGCTTGTTACAAAGAGTTCAAGGACTTCAAAATCGTTTCATAAACCTTTTCTAAATTCAACAACTAGAATGCAAAGTGCAAACCAAGAAGCTAAATCATACCCCACATCCACTTTGCGGTTGGTGTATCATTATACGTGCATTTGGTATTGCATAACGCATCCCCTTCTCTCCACCAGCAAGGAGGAGTGCACCTTGGCTTGCAGCTACTCCGAAACAAACTGTGCCCACCTTTGGCTTTATCTGAAGTAACGGTGAATTCATGCTTGGAAAAATAAGATGTCTGAATAAATCAAAATAGCAACTAATATTTCATAAAATGAAGTAGTATGGGGAAAATGGGCTAAAAGAAGATTAAAGTCTCACCCAAGACATGCAATCATAGATTGCCAACACTGAATAGGTGCTTCCCCCAGGGCAGTTCAAATACACCTGACATGGTATAGGTTAACGTAATAAAGTCAGAGCAGGTTACGAAAATGTGGATTTAAAAGCCCTACAATCTATGTAACAAATGGAAAAATAGAGAATGTCGAGAGAATTAGATAAAATAAGACCACACCAAAATATCCGCATCCTCATCAATAGCTGCCAGGGTCACAAGCTGTGATATAACTCTTTGAGCAACCTGTGAATTGACTGGTTGTCCAATAAAGATGATACGATTCCGGAATAACACAGTTGAAACGTCCAAAGGCCCTCCTGGAGTCATTACTGCTGGCATCACAGATGGATTCCTCGTTTTAGATTGTATTGCATCATAGCTGTACATAAGAGGAATCACGATGTCCAAAATATCATATACACTGAAACTGATGGTATTTAGAATTTTAGAGGGGTGCAAACATTGTCTCATAAAATAGCTAACATACAAATAGGTTGGAAGGTAGCAAACCTATCAATTAGATCAAAGGATTTTCCTTCCACATTCCAACTTCATATCTAAACCATCAACGAATTTATCTGACTAAAACAGAGGACGAGAATTCCAAAACTAGATGTCACCGGTGGTTTATTCTTGACAAACTTCGTATGCATTGTTCATAATGCATTAATGACATAAAACACAAAGCAGTAATATGAAAACTGAAACAAAAAAGTTAAAGAAAAGAAATCTTGGATTGGATTCATGGAAGCCCTTCTTGTTGACCTTCATAGGTAGCCCAGAAGTTCTACTAGATAACCCTGAAAGCATAACAATCCAATTTATATGTACACAAAATATAGCTCTATAAAGACACCAGCAAGCAAGCACTAGATAAGATAAGCATACAAGCTTTTAAAAGAATCAAAAGGGTGCAAGTGCAACTTAAATTAGGAAAAGAGTAAAAGGCCAATAAGAAATTGATTGAATTTCAAGAATCGAGAAGTTAACCATTGTAGAATAGTCTCCATAAGGGGATGCCAATGAAGATACAGTCAACCTCCTCGAGCCTCTGATGATTAAAACAAATTCAGAAGAAAAAAAAGATTCCAAATTCAGTGAAAACCGGCAGGAGAAAACAGGTACCTCGGAGAAAGGGATGAAAGAGAAGTGGGTCTGGTTGGAGTAGATAGAGAAAGACTCAGATAAGAAGAAAGAGCTGAAGCTACCATTTGTGTTGATATTTATCGACCCAAAGAAGCTAATTTTAGATTTTTAAGAGAGGAAGAGATTTCCTTCTTTGCAGGGGATAGCGAGAATTGCGGGTTACAGCTGAAGCAGGTGACTTTGTTTACTGGGTTATGGCTTTTGACCCTAGTTTTTTTCTTTCTAAAACCCCGAATTATTCTACCTAGGATACTTGGATCAATCCATCTCTCCCTCAAATTTTCTAGTTTTAATTGGGCCTTTTGGACGAAATACTATTTTGAATTTGGCAGGTTACCGTGAAGGCGTGAACATCCATTTTCGCATTTTTTTGTATTTAATTTTGTTGATTTTGGTATGTATAAAGTAATATCAACTCTCCAAACTTTGTCACTTCTCTTAAATAGGTCCCTGATTTTTTCTAAATTTATCTTTGTACTTAACTGTTGGTAAGAGTGAGATCAGTTTGGTTCGATTGATAGATTTTTAAATGTTTATGATAATTCAGTGTGGTTGGGTAGATAGATTTTATAATCGTTTCGGCGTCAAAATTCACCTCTAATGTTTGAAAAAAATTGCTTTGGTCTCTATTCTTTTCTTAATACATTTTGATTTTAATATTTTATTTTGAGACAAAATACTCTTTAATTGAATAAAAATCATTAATTGATTAATTTCAATATTTTTTCGTTGATGTGGCAGTCATATGCGTTCAAAGTGATTATCTAACATGTTTCATGTCATTACCCACGTACATATGGCATGTGTCAAGCCATTACTTATGTACATGTAACATATTATACGTCATTGCTTTGAATTTGTGATATGTGTCACATTATCACGTTAAACATGTGATATGTGTCACATCATTATTTACATGCATGTAACATGTGCATATCATTAATTTAATACATAAGACTTACAACGTCAATGACAAGCAATGATCATCAATCAACAAATATTTTTCATCCAACTAGAGATCATTTGTCTCAAAATAAAATGTTGGGGCTAAAGTACTCTAAAAAATAGGTTTAATTTTTTATATAAGTTTTATTAACGAACACGTCACCACCTCCGTTAAAAATTAATGACGGGTGGCTTGATTGAAGCATTTAAATAGTTGGGTGGTATGATTGCTAAAATTGAAATATTGGTGGTCAAAATGATTTTCAACCATAGTTTGGTGGTCTCCTATGTAGTTTACCCTAGTTTTAAGTTGATTTTTAAAATTTTATTTGAACAAATGACTTTTTTATATGTTTATAATATTTAACGAAAATTAATATGATTAGTGACGACTATAATTATAATAACTCATTTGATCATAATTTTTTAACAAAGAATTGAATTGATAACAATTAAAAATAATGATTCATCTAAATTTTAATAATAAAAAAAGAATATTTTAAAAAAATATAAAGTTAAGGTATTAATTGCGGATTCATCCCTCTTGGTACTATAATAACAACGTTCGCACCAAAAGGCAGCTTTGATAATGTAAGAGTAAGCTTATATGTCTCTTTTCTCTGAAAGATTGGCGTTAACTCGCAGAAATTCCGAAGGTTAGGCTCTCTCTCTCTTTTCTTGGTGTTTCATTTTATGAATTCTCATTTTAATACTTTGATATGTGTTGCCATGCTCTGAGACATTTATTTTTCACGTTGCTTATTCAATGTTTGTGAAAATGTCTGAATGAAGGAAAGGGGGAAAAATCAAAATCACACTAACAGCAATGTTGCCAAGACACACTCGAATCATAACGAAGCTGGGGGGAGCAGTTCTGCGAAATTATTGTACAACCTCAGTACTTGGAAATCAGTTGAAGCGTCTTCGTGGCTTCCACGCTATTAGACAGACTTGCACAGAGTTTCCAAGGAAGCTCAAAAAAACGGAGAGGAAACCATGGGTGACGAAAGTTAATGAGCTGAAGCGTATTGGTAGAGCAGAGAGGAAAGAAAGACAGATAGTTCGCGAAAGGATTCTACAACCTCCTGAAAATGGGTTATTGGTTAAGGAATTGATTCCCGTTGCTCACCAAGTTAATGCTGATCGAATCAAATTATTCACTTGTGTTTCAAAAGTTGCCCAGAGTATTGTCATATATTCATGCGGGTAAAATGTGAAGGCTTATTATTTTCATTTGGCCGTATAGAATTTCATGAAGTTTTATTTTATATTTGTTTCTAATGGTGCAGTGTATGTGGTGAAGTTCACATTGGCCATCCGCCACATAAGATCAGAACCTGCAATGTCATGGGTAGTGCATCAAACAAGGAGCATTGTTGGAAAAGAGGTGATGTTGAACATGTCTTGCCTCTCGTGGAATCTTTTCATATCTATGACAGAATGGGGAGAGCCGTTTCTCATAATGAACGGCTTCAAGTGGATCGCATTCCGGCAATTCTGGAATTGTGTGTCCAAGCAGGGATCGATCTACCTGAGTATCCAACTAGGAGAAGAGCCTTCCCGGCTTACAGTATTTCCGGTAGGGTAGTCGACTTTGAGAAGAGATTCCCCAAAGAAGATGCACCTGGCACTGACATTTATGATTGTGGGTTTTGGCAGAAGATAAACAAGATAAGTGAGGATAACAAGTATGTGGACACTCAACCTTGTCATCTACAAGGTCAGTTATTGTTGTTATTAACAAAGTAGTTCCCAATGTGATCTCTTATACCATGTGCAAATTTGGTATCTATATAGCCTTATGGTTCTGCCGTGTAGCTGCTAGACTTGATCGAAGTTGTTGGATATCTGGAACAGGTATTGCTGTTAGTGGGATGGAGGCATGGGAGAGACTGCGTTCAGGAGCCTCAAGACTAATGCAAAAATATGCTGTCCAAACTTGTGGATACTGTCCGGAGGTGCAGGTGGGACCTAAAGGTCACAGGGTTCGAAATTGTCAAGCCTACAAGCATCAGATGAGGGACGGGCAGCATGATTGGCAGGAGGCAACGATCAATGATGTGGTTCCTCCTGTGTATGTGTGGCACGTACGATATCAACAAAGCGAGAAATCGCTAGTAAATGATTTGAAGAAGTACTATGGTATGTTGCCTGCTGTGGTGGAGCTATTTGCACAGGCTGGTGCTAGTGTGCCCAACTATTATGTTGGCATGATGAGGGAAGATGTTGCGGTACCTCAATTGGATGAAGAAAAGTTGGTTGTTTAATTTTCAATTTGTGAACCCAGCAGATGAGAATGTGGCCACGTTTAAATAAGTCGAACCCCACCATAGAGTTCCAATTACTTGGTGAGAATGAAGGGTCCCCCCCAATTAATGGAGTTGAAAAAACAAAGAGCAGTAATTCAACGATGAAGTGAGGCGTGTAGATTTCGACTTGTGTGTATGTCCACATCATTGATGTTGATTTTGTTTGCAATTGTTTATCATGACATCAAAGTAATTGGGAAAAAAATAGTTGGTGATGTTGTATCAGGTCCGAATATTTCCTAAATTTTGAAGTCAATTTTTTGATTGATCCCGAATATAATTGAAAGAATATATAGAAAGATGTAATAGAAATTATTTTTAACTATATAGCGGAGTATTATGGTAAAATGGTTGAGATATTGTGGTGGGAAATTTTATTTTCCAATATAATCCACATTGGGGATTATTTTTATCTAGAGTGAAATCTACAGTACCAAGTCAAAGATACGTGGAGCACCTTGCGTCTTCAATTCAAACATTAAGATTCCACGCGTGCATGGCGTTTTCAGGCCGGGAAGAGACACGTGAAGTGCAACGTCTTCAATCCATGTAGAAGCCCTCGGTAATATGCGGCGTCTTCAAGGCAGTTGGGGAACGACGCGTTGACTGCGTGGCGTCTTCCCAGATGCAGTAGGTTGCCTCATACTGGGAAACAAGTAAGTAATAATAGCGCCATTAATTGTCCATTAATAACCCAGGTAGGTTGTTGGTTGAACGGGAAACATGTAAGCATCATTAATACCTTGAGATGTTATAAAATGAGGTGTTTTGGTTGAGAATTGGAGAGCACAACAGAGGTGAGAGGGGGGAGAACATGCAAAATTTCGAGAACAATTGAAAGAGTGAGCATCCGAGAATAATATTAGAGAAAATTTTGAACGAAATTTTCTTTCAATATTTAATCTGTAAGTACTATTCGAATAAAATTTTATTTAAAGTATTATTAGAATAAAATATTTATACTTTATCTCGTATTATTTATTCTTAAAATATTAATTTAATATGTTGTTGCAGGTAAAAAAGAAGTGAGTAAGAAATTCGAAAATGTTTTTTATAACATCAAATTGTCGGAAGAAACTCTCAAGTAAAGTGTCAAAATATTTTATTTAAGTATTTTACGATTTATTGTTAGTTACATATTAACTTAGTAAATATTAGTTTACGATTTATTGTTATGTAAATATCATTATTATAATTTTAACATTATTGGTTTACTATTTGTAGTAGAAATGTTAAGATAATTAGATCAACATATTAATTTAGTATTTGTAGTAGAAATGTTAAAAATATAATTATAATGACGAAAAATAATAACTTGAATAGTATTTATTATAATTAATAATATTGTTAATTATATTTAATCATTATTATAATTTTAATCATAAGTAGTTATAAAATATTCGAAATAAAGATATAACATTCTTATTTTAATTGATAAAAAATATTGTTAATATATTTAAATTTTTTATAAAAAATATTGTTAAAAATGTTTATTTTAATTTTAATAATAATAATAACTTTAATCTAATATATATAATATGTCACAAATTGTTTTATTTATGTATTTTATTTTTTATTTATTCTGAATATCTATATTTTTATATGTAGAGAAAATGAAAAACAAAATTTTCATGATTGTCCATTATAATGGATTATGGAAAATGAGATCGGAGTTATTTTTCAGTCTGAAGGACCTATAAATATAATGTTTAAAAGGGACATCACATTTGTAGAAATTAATGAGAGGATAGAAAAGAAAACCCGAGCTACAGTTGATGGTTTGAGGTACAGGTTTATGGTATGTCCCAATCCAGTAAGGTATGTTGCAATACCACTTGAAGGAGATGATGATATTACAACTATGATTGAATTACATGACTCAACAAATATTCCAATTATTGAGTTATTTGTTGATGTGTGTAATATATCTAATGTGTCTGGGTCATCAAGAAATATGATTTGAACTTCATCTCAAATGGCTTTCGAAAGTCAAATTGAGAACCCGACATATATGTCTATAGACAGTTTCTTGGCGATATTAGAAAGTGCAAATGAAGTCAGTGGAACATCTGCAGCCGCAGAGTATGGGGCAAGAAGTATACATCATCCGCATTCGACTATTGATTTTGACGCTGAAAATCGATGGGGAGAAATACATGATGATTCTAGTGAAGATGAAGAAACTAAGGAACCCGTTTTGGCTAAGGATGACGATATTTTTGATGGTGATAAACCTGATATGACCATTGATGAATATCCAACACCGTATCAACATACCCCTCACAAGCACGAGATAGATTTTGATACGATGAGGACACCTAAATTCCCGGAGATGCCACATTTAACTTCAGACCACATGACTGAATCGTTTGAAAACTCTAGTGAATTATCAGTTGGGAAGCAATTTAGAGGAAAAAAAAGCTACATTGGCGATTAAAGAATATTGCATAAAAGGTTATGTAGATTGCAAGGTTGTAGAGTCCAACCAGAAAACTATGTACGCGAAGTGTGTTAAATATGTGCCCGAGTGTAAGTGGCTGATCAGAGTATCCAAAATGAAGAGGCAAGATGTTTGAGTCATCACAAGGTACAATGGTCCACACACATGTTTACAAAACTCTATCGAACAAGACCACCGACTATTGGACTCCAATGTAATATGTCAATATGTAAAGGTGTTGGTTGAACAAAATCCAATGATCCCCTGCTCGGTGTTGGCTGCATCTATTCGAGACCAGTTCAGATACAATGTAAAATACAAAACGGTTTGGCATGCGAAGAATAATGTAAGGAGGTTGATATATGGTGATTGGGATACATCATACAATGAGTTGCCTGATTTGGTACAAGCTATGAAACTATTCATACCTGGAACTATCGTGAAGTCTTAGATCATGTAAGCATACAACCTAGAATATCAACTTATCAAGGGAAGAGAATATTCTATAGACTCTTTTGGGCATTCAACTCATGCATATAAGGTTTTTCATTTTGCAAACGTATGGTCCAAGTAGATGGTGCATGGTTATACAATCAATATAAACACATATTATTGATAGAAGTCGTGCAAAATGGTCAACAAAATATTTTTTCGATTGCATTGTAGATGCTCGTTTTGTCCGGGCTTATAGCAGATTAAACAATTCGAATCGAGCCCAACATGATATCTAACCCAACCCGTGCTCAGTTGGATTATGCCAATAAGATAGGCAGTTTTGAGCAAGAAAAGAGGGGGAACGGTTTATAGAGAGTGGAGGGTCAATTTTTAATGGGCAATTAATCACCAGAAACGGGGGACAACACGAAAAAAAACAAGGAGAACTAGAGAGAGATATCAGTAATTCATCACGATCACGAGAGGACAGGAAGCAAAAAATTGGATTAACTATTAGCAATTTTGCAGTGTTGAGAGGATACGAAAGGAAATAACAGTGTAATCATACAATTCAAAAATAGATAAAACAATAAAGGTACATTTTTCCTAGGGGTTCTTCTCCAATTTTTTAATTTTCCAGTTCGTTTCTTTTGTTTTATGCATGTGTGATTGTTTTTAAAATTAAAATTTGAAAGGGACTGGGACTTACTTATACTGCTCGAGCATAAAAAAAGGGGGGAGTCTCGTTGGCTTCATTTGTTCTCTGTGTGGGTTCAGTAGTCAATAAAGAAGTGTGAGATTTAGTTTAATAATACCAAAATAAAGAAAATAAAGAAAGGAAGCAAGGCAGTATACCTTAGGGTTGAGCAGTAGAGATTGGAGTGTAAGGGTCTCGGGGTTGGGAGTTTAGGTTTGTTTGAGGTTTGCCTAACTGTCGAGATTAGTGACTAGGGTAGATTTGATCTTCATCGGAGCATGCGACGGCCTTGTGTGGTCGTGGGTTCGTAGGAGAGGGTGAGAGGCTCGGCGGCGTTCGTGGATCGAAGGTAAGTCTAAGGATTTTGGGTCTCGACTGGAGTTATGTGTGGCCAAACCCTCGTCGGGTTTAGATGGTGTTCTCACCGGAGTCGAGCAAGCAGAGAGGGTCGAGAGATGGGGTCAGTTTGGTCTAGTTTTTTTTTACCTATGACCGTTGTGGTAGGGAAGACTTGGGCTGCGTCGACTTGGCCGTGTTGGAGCTTCCTTGGGTTGTGAAGGCGGTCGTGAGTGAGGAAGAAGGAGAGTTAGAGAGTTGAGAGTGATAGAGATAACGGCGCAGAGAAAGAGGAATTTGTTGGGTTTAGATATTAGGGTTTTGTCTTTAGGTTAGATTTTATTTTAGAATTAGCTAAAATGCCGTCGTTTCAGCTGATACTTTCCTAGTTTCTATTTCTGACCCAGTATTCTGCGCGCATTCCATTTCGGACCCCAAAATCAGGCATTTTTGAGCTTTATTGTTATTTTAATATTGTCTCTTAATTTTAAGCGTTTTATATCTTAGCCCAGAATCATGTTAGGTCCATTTTTGCACTGTTTTTACATTGGTTGTGTAATTTACGGAACTTTCATTTTGGTCCTTGAACGAATCTTTTGTGCCTTCTTAATTTGGTCTTCATATTTATGAACACTTTTCATGTTAGTCCTGAAATGTTTTTATGTTTTATTTTTGAAATGTAATTTGTAATTTTGGTTGTTTGACAATTTAGGCACTTAGCATGTTTTGTTAATTTAATGGTTAATTCCTACTTTGCATGCTTAGTTTAATTTTATTTTATTCTGGTCCTTCATGGTAATTTTGAATATGAAATCGAGTTACTAATAGTATGTTTTATTGTATATATTATTTTATTTTAATGTATGCCAATGTCGTTGTATGCATGTATATACCATATCACCATACTTTATTTTAGACTTAGGTGTTCATTTGAATATAGGATATTATTTAATTAGTTTTTACATGACATTATTTTGCATAATATGCATGATAGCCTCACTTGCATAACTCGACATATTCATAATTGGATTAAGGGTAATATATTTTTAATTTAAAATTGTTTTAAGTGGGCAGTCATAACTGATTTGAGGTCCGCTTTTAATGATTTTAAAATAAAAGTGTATCCCGAAAGTGAAACCAAAAAATTATTCGTCACCTAAAATTTGGGAATGAGAGAAAAAGAAATGTTCGTTTATTTAAACATATCGAGAAAAGGTTGTTATATCTTTAAGATCTGGTCTCAATATTTGTAAATAATCGAATATTCTTTATCTTTCTAAAACGACTTGGTAATTTTAATTTAATTTGTTTGAGTGTTTTTGAATGTTTTAAATTTACATTTTTCGTTTTATGAGATCAAAAATCAAATTAAATTCGAAGTTGTAAAGTTCATTGCAAATACATTAATTAATCGACTAGGTACCGATTTAGGGCGTTGTGGGGGTGCTAATCCTTCCCCACACGTAATCGACTCCCGAACTCGGATTTTGGTAACGCAGACCTCAATTTGTTGTTTTAATTAAAATTAATTTTTATTTAAAATGACAAAGCATTTTTGGGTGCCCAATCACACCCTAATCAAAGATTGGTGGCGACTCTTCGAATCGTATTTTTCGATCGTAAAGGAAATCCAAAAATTTTCGAAACGAGAGGTCTTTTAAATTGCATTTGTTTTTAAATTAAAAAGAGATAATTAAAATTAATGTGGTTTTTAAAATCTCACTTTTTTCACCTTTTTTAGAGAGTCAAGCCGATAGTCGATTAATTAATTGTCTTTGCAATTAAAAATTAAAAATTCGTTTTAATTTGATTTTTGATCCCTTGTTTGGTTTTTAATAAGTTTTGTTTGTATTTTTTTAATTTAATTCGATTAACAATTAAATAGTTGTACTAATTTGTTTGCTAATGATTTCAGATTAATTGTGTGAATTTAGGAAATTTTGAGTGTTTTTATTGTGTTTTTTCGCTTTTCCTCAGACACTGCACAGTTGCATTTTCATGACATGAGCTAAAACCCCGCTCCGTCCTAATTAAGTAGGAGTGAGAGACTATGCCCTCGTGTGGTTTTCACCTCCGCATGGGATAGTGGATCGCTCATGGATCTCACGCCTTATGGTCCTCGTGATGGTAATCACCTCCGCATGGACATAAGGAGGTGTGTTCCCTCGAAATTGAACTCGATCCCCTAAAGCCTGTGATGGGCCAGGATTGAGGTTCGAGCCCAAGGGGGCACCGACAAGGACAATTCGAGAACCTATTACTTTAGAACCTAACCCGACATATAGTGAACGTAGAGCATGAACTTAGGTTGAGCCAAACCCGAACCTTAAGAATCCCGTGAGGGTATACAAGGAAAAGCTTTTTTGAGTCATTTATTTTCGTTTTTTCGAATAAATGCATGCGAACTAAATATCATGCGGTTAGGTTTATTTTTTGAACAAGCATGCGAATTAGATATCATGCGGTTAGGATTTATTTTTGTGAATAACAAAACATGGGGGTAGATATCATGTTGGGTAGGATCTGATAAAGCATGATTGGGTAGCCAACATGTGTGGGTAGGATTCTTGAATAAATTATTATCCCGACTTAATTGCTTTATGTTTACTAACCGATCTTTTGTTATCTTTGCCTTGTTTCTTTTCTGTTTTGCATTGCACGATCCATTACATGGTGTTGATTTGGGATCGATGTCCATATAGAAGGCCATCAATATGGAACAACGGTTCAGAAAGAGGTTAAGATAATGCAGATGTTTTGAGGTGGTCGGAACAGTCCCAACTGACCAATGGGGATAGTGTGATGCTTGGATACGTGTCGGAGTTATTTGGTTATACTCACATCAACGTGCGTTAGAATGATCTAAGTGAGCTAAAGGAGATATGGGGAAGATGGACAGTAGCCGATAAAGAGATGTTTTATCAGTTGTACGGCGATATTCCTTATCTTCTGGATGTTCCTATTGACCAAAATCTGTTTAGAGCGTTGGCACAATTCTGGAATCCGGCTTACAGATGTTTCACATTTGGTAGAGTGGATATAACACCAACAATAGAGGAGTATCAAGCTTTGGTCCGTTGTTTGAGGTCCCAGATGGATAGAGTATATACCAAGCTGCCAGTCACTCCTTTATTTAAGAAGAAATTACTATTGATGATCAGAATGAGTGAAGATTGGGTAATCATAAACATTAAGAAGAAGGGAGACAGTGAGTGTATCTCTTGGGCTGCTTTGAAAGAAGTAATTGATCATCATCCTGATAAGAGAAAGAAGCTTGACTTGTTCGCTTTAGGGATTTATGGGCTCGTTATTTTTCAAAGGTGCTAGGATATGTAGACGTATCAGTCGTTGACCTGTTTAAAAGATTAGACAAGCACGTGGATCCTGTTCCAGCCATTTTAGCTGAGACGTTCCGGTCTTTGAGTTCTTGTAGGCGCGAGGGAGAAGGACGCTTTATAGGATGTGCGCCTTTGCTGCTAGTGTGGATTCTGAGTCATTTCAAACATATTGAAAGAGCACCAGACTAGTGTTTCTAGAGGGGTTTTCGCCTTTGAAAGATTTTCTTTCTAAAGAATGGCCTGGGGGCTTCACCGAAGAAAAATGGATGGTCATCTTCAAGGATATCAGAGATTGAGATATTTTGTGGTGAGCTTCATGGAATACCTCTTCGGATATACTTTACCGATGTGGATAGCGAGATTGGGTTCCTTTGCCAGGTATATGGGGTTCTGTTGGGTATGCAGCGCTACTAGTTTCCAGACAGTATGGATCGAGGCAGTTCATTCCAGCCACGTGGGATTTGGTAGGATTGGATTTTGCATTCAAAGGAGATCAGTATAAGGGTAAAGTTAAAGGGGTTGCTGAGGCCTGGAAGCAAACTCGTCGCGTGAATCTGTTCACCTATGATCTCGAGTTATCTCAAGAGTACGAGCAGTGGAGAAGCGGTCGAGTAAACGACAACATCCTGATAGTGAATCCTGAAAATATTCAGCCGGTGGAGGAACAGTTGAGAGTGGTGCCATCTCCATTAGAGTTAGCTAAGCGCGATTTTAAAGCAGAACAGAGACAATGGAGAATGACTTTGCAGAAGCTGGAAGATGAAGTGTATCAAAAGGGATTGGAGATTGACATTCAGAAGAGTAGATCAGATCGAATTGAAAAAGTAGAGAAGCAACTTCGGCTAGATTATGACGATCTTCGGTCAACTTATCAGTGAATGGTAAAAGCTCAGACAAGTTCTAGCTCGAGTAAGTCGGTCGAATTAAGGCAAGAGGTGGCGAACCTCAAAAGAGTAGCCGGAGAGAGTCAAGAAGAGCCCAAACAAAGCATACACCAAGTTAAAATTTTATCGAAGAAAAAGGATTCTTTAGAGCAGCAGTTACAAGAGAGTCAAGCTCAGAATGAGAAGTTAAAAGGGAAGATTTCCAGTTTAGAGACTGCATTACGACGATACCGAAGCGGGGAAGGTAGCTCGAGCCAGAGGGATGTTGAAAGTCTGAAAAAACAAGTGAGTGAGTGAAGCCATGGTTCAAGATTTTCATAGGCAAGCAAGTGAGCTATCGATAGTTCCTTATGAGGGGGATATACAATGGCGTTTTCAATGGGAGCGAACTCAGGCGAGAGTTAAGCAAAGAGAAGATCTTATTACTTGTTACCTAGGACACGCGCAGAGAATAGCTCAATATTTGGTCATTTTATCCGAGGAAGCTGCTGATGTGACTGAAGAACTGGATCCCGAGGCTGAAGAAAACTAGAAGATCGTGGAGTTGCTAGCACATGTACAGCAAATAGGAGAGATGGTGCAGATTTATTTGTGATATGTTTCAACTTTGTAATTGAACGTCGTTCTAATATAAAGAGTTGTTCTAAGGAGTTGTTCCAGGATCAACACCCTGCATTTTGCATATGCATTTTTAATATATTTAAATTTTTGCATCGCATTTTATTCATTCATAATCATATATTTCATATTCATTAATAAATATCAGCGATAACAAAATGACTCTGTGATAGAGTAATACTGGAAAATCCCAAGCATATCTACAGAACCAGGAAGAAAGTTATGGAAGACAAACTTGCCCAAATTGAGAAGGCTCAGTTGGAGTTACAAGATAATATCAAGAAAATGCAAGAAGATATGATGAATGCCCAAAAGGAGATGTTTGCTAATTTTGTGAGTATGTTGGAAGGAAGAAATCCAGAACATAGGAAAAGCCCTATGCCAGAAGGTGTAACTGAGGACTCACTTCATCATCCAGTGTTAACCCCAGAACAATCTCAGAACGTTCAAGTGACCCCTGTTCATGTCGAGAAGGTGCACATTAATCCAGTCGGTGCTTCTGTTAACGTACAGCCTGGATCTAGTTCATATCAGGAAGAACATCAATATCATCAAGTTTTGGACCTTGATGAAGAAGCCAAGAAGGACCAAAACAATCCGTTGAAGAGAAATGGAAACAGCTAGAAAGAGAAGTCAGAGCCATGAAGGAAGATACTAGTGTCTATGGATTCGACGCAAAGGAATTAAGTCTAGTTCCGGATTTGGTTTTACCTCCAAAGTTCAAAGTTCCTGACTTTGAGAAGTTTGATGGTACTAGGTGCCCCTCTACGCATATCACGATGTTTTGTAGAAAGATGACCGGATACATAGGGGACGATCAATTGTTGATACACTGCTTTCAGGAAAGCTTAACTGGCTCGGCAATCCGATGGTATAACCAGCTGAGTAGAGCTAATATTAAATCGTGGAAAGACTTGGCTAAGTCCTTTCTTGAGCAATAAAACATGTAAAAGATGTTAGGCCCAACATGATGATGTTGCAAGGAATGGAAAAGAAGTCTAACGAGAGTTTTAGACAATATGCTCAAAGATGGAGAGATGTAGCGGTGCAAGTCCACCCGCCATTGGAAGAGGAGGAAACAAATATGCTTTTTGTCAACACCTTAAAGGCTCCTTTTTTCTCGCATCTTATCGGTAATCCTTATCGAAGTTTTGCTAATGTGGTTACAGCAGGAGAAATGATTGAAATGGCGATTAATAGTGGAAAGCTCGAGGGATGAGAGTCTAGTAAGAGGCCACCAACGAGGAAAAAGGAAAACGAAGTCAGTAATATGAGGCAGTACGATTCTAATAACATCACTGTTTCTCGTCCTCAATGAGCAGGGTCGTCAACACAAAATGATAATAGACAAGGGGCAAGGGACCAGAGGAGAGAGAGGCCTCAATTTAACCCCATCCCGATGACTTATAAGGAATTGTTTCAGATTTTATATGATCGGCATGTGGTTTCGTCGTATCACGTGACACCAATACAATATTCTTTTCCCAAATGGTATGATTCTAGTGCTCAGTGTGAGTACCATGTAGGGAACCCTTGGCATTCCATTGAGAATTGTACTGCTTTTAAGAAGGTTGTCCAAGCTTTGAGAACGAGGAATGTCATCAACTTTGGTGACAGTGAGCAGCCGAATATAGCTCAGAATCCTTTGCCAAGCCATGCAGGGGCAGGAGTTAACGCGATTACTGAATAGAAAGGAAAGAGAATCGTAAGGAATGTTAGTGAGGTGGTATCACCCATGAGTTGGGTGTGGTGCCAGATGGTCAATGTAGGATTGTTGAAGCCCAGTTTGATGGGTGAACAGTTTAACAGTGGAGAGGTATGTCAGTATCATAATAGTGAAGGACACAGTATTCAGCAATGTCCTGACTTCCTATCTTTGGTACAAGACATGATGGACAGTAAAGAAATTGAGTTCTTTAGAGAGATTGCTGAAGAAGAGGAAGCGGAAGTTTGCGCTTCAGAAGGATCATCTAAAGGGGTTTACAATGCTAGTTGTCCCCTAATTATTACTCCCAAGAATCGATTGCCTGAAAAGGTAGCTCCGAAAGTGGTTATTACACCTCCATCTCCATTCCCATATCGGGATAATAAACAAGTGCCTTGGAGATATGATTGTCAGATGGGAGAGGTAACAAAAGAGAATGAGGAAATAGATGAGGTGGGACAATTTACCAGAAGTGGTAGGTGTTATTCTCTTAATCCACCTAAAGAGTCTGAGAAGAAGGTTGCAGTTGATAAGGGGAAAAAGGTTGATGTACAAATAGAAGAAGATAAGCATGTTATCAATGAACCAGTAACAAGAGTGAAGCGGTAGAATTTTTAAAGTTTCTGAAACACAGTGAGTACAGTGTTATTGAACAGTTACACAAGTTGCCTGCCCGTATTTCTGTTTTATCATTACTTTTGAGTTCAGAGGCCCATAGGAATGCTCTGTTAAAAGTTTTGAACCAGACTTTTGTTCCGAAAGAGTTTCCCATTGAAAAGTTGGATCGGTTAGTTTCCAATGTACAAGCTGATGATTTTTTATCTTTTTCTGAGGATGAAATCCCTTATGGGATGATTGGTAGTCAGAAGGCTTTGCACATTACAGTTAAATGTAAAGGGTATGTGTTGTCCCGGGTCTTGGTTGATAATGGTTCAACTTTGAATGTGATGCCTTTAGTGACTCTAAAGAAGCTTCCATTAGATAGTACACTTATGAGAACCTGTCAAAGTGTGGTTTGAGCTTTCGATGGGACTAAAAGAGAAGTGTTGGGCAAGATTGATGTTCCTCTGAATATTGGTCCAATAACTTATGAAGTGGAATTTCTCGTAATGGACATTATGCCTACGTATAATTGTTTGTTGGGAAGGCCTTGGATTCATCAGGCCGGTGCAGTTCCGTCCACATTGCACCAGAGACTGAAATTTGTGATTGATGGAAGGTTGGTATGTATTCATGCTGAAGAGGAGATTATTGCTTATGTTTCTACTACTGCTCCATACATTGAAGTGGATGAGCAAGCGGTCGAGTGTTCTTTCAGATCGTTGGAGTTTGTCAATGCTACATTCGTGGCTGAAGGCAGGAAGATACCAAAGCCTAGACTGTCAAATTGTATCAAAATGGGACTCAAGCTGACCCTTGGAATAGGAGAAAAAGTTGGGAAAGGGTTAGGAAGTCAGTTACAAGGACCAGTGAATCCAATATGCCCTGTTACTAAAAGAGATCGATTTGGTTTGGGGTATCAGCCAACTCCGAGGGATAAGCTGAGGGGAATTAAGAAGGGTCAGGAAATGAGAAAGGCCAGATTGGCTGGTGAAGACCTTAGCTGGGAACCCATGATCTTCCCACCGTTGAGCAGCATTTTCATATCCGGGGGACATTGTTTCAAGGGAATTCAAGGAACACTGAGGTGATGGTTGAGAATGCCTTGGGAGATTTAGGCATTAACGTTATAACTGATGATGAATTTGAGGAAATGAGAGCTATGGGCATTTATCCTGCACCACCGGGCTTCGTGTTGAACAATTGGACCGCGGAAGAACTGCCTGTAGTTTACAAATCTTTTACAGAGTAATGCACTGGAACTTTCTCCCTGTTGTTCATACCCTGGGGTAATAGGTGATTTTATATAAAGGGTTAAGATGTTTGTTTTTTCTTGCTTTCAATAAAAGATGCATTATGTTAGTTCCAAATGGCAAACATTCTCCCATGCATTTCATTCATTCATTCTTTGTTGTATATATGTATGTATTTATTTCTTTCTATTTATTTATATGGGAAAAGATCCTCCCATATGTATATATGTATATATATCTTCTCTTTCATTATTTTTTTCAGGAGCTCAGATATCAATAATATGAATGCCAATGACTCTGACCTGGAGATTGATTTCGAGAAGCCTATATGTCAAGGAGAAATAAAGATTGTGATGATGATGAGGGATATGAACTACCTTCTGAATTGCTGAAAATGGTGGAGAATGAAGATAAGCAGATTCTACCTCATAAAGAGCCCACTAAGATTTTGAATTTGGGGACAGATGAGGATAAGAGAGAAGTAAAGATTGGTACCACTCTGTCAGTTGGAGGTCGACATGATTTGATAGAATTGCTTCAAGAATACAAAGATGTGTTTGCTTGGTCATACGAAGATATGACGGGTTTAGATACAGAGTTGGTTGTTCACAAACTGCCAATAAAGCCTGAATGTAAACCGGTACAACAAAAACTAAGAAGAATGAGACCTGAGTTGCTGCTCAAGATTAAAGAGAAAGTGAAGAAACAAATTGATGCCGGGTTTCTTAAAGTGGCCAAATATCCTGAATGGGTGGCGAATATTGTCCCAGTACCGAAGAAGGATGGGAAAGTTCGAATGTGTGTCGACTACAGAGATCTCAACCGAGCTAGTACAAAAGATAATTTTCCTTTGCCACATATAGACACACTAGTGGATAATACTGCTGGAAATTCTTTGTTCTCTTTTATGGATGGTTTCTCTGGCCACAATCAAATTAAGATGAACCCTGAAGATATGGAAAAAATGACGTTAGTTACCATATGAGGAACGTTTTGTTATAAAGTAATGTCGTTTGGATGGAAGAACGCCGGGGCAACATATCAAAGGGTCATGGTGACATTATTTCACGATATGATGTATAAAGAGATAGAAGTTTATGTCGATGATATGATTATCAAAGCTAAGATAGAGGAAGAACATATTGGGAATTTGAGAAAGCTTTTTAAAAGACTAAGAAGATGCCAGTTAAAACTCAACCCAAATAAATGTACTTTTGGGGTGACATCTGGGAAGCTGTTGGGTTTCGTAGTAAGCCAAAAAGGAATTGAAATAGACCCAGAGAAAGTAAAAGCTATTCAAGACTTGTCAGCCCCACGAACACAAAAAGAAGTCAGAGGATTTTTGGGGAGATTAAACTATATAGCTCGGTTTATTTCACAGCTGACGGAAAAGTGTGATCCCATATTCCGCCTTCTTCGCAAGAATAACTCAGGGGAATGGAGTGAGGATTGTCAAAGAGCTTTTGAAGCAGTGAAAAGATATTTGTCGAGCACTCCAATCTTAGCGCCACCCATCTCAGGCAAACCCTTGATTCTTTATTTGTCAGTTTATGAATATTCAATGGGGTGTGTGCTGGGGCAACGTGACCAAACTGAGAAAAAAGAAAGGGCTATTTATTATCTCAGCAAGAAGTTCACTGAATGTGAGACAAGATACTCACCTATTGAAAAGTTGTGTTGCGCTTTAGTATGGGCTACCCGAAGGCTTAGACAATATATGTTGTATCATACTACTTGGATTATATCCAAGCTTGATCCCTTGAAATATCTAATGGGTGTGCCTGCATTATCTGGAAGATTAGCTCGTTGGCAGATCTTATTATCCGAGTTTGACATCCAATATGTAAACCAGACGGCAATTAAAGGAAGTGCTATAGCGGAATTCATTGCAAGCAGGGCTTCGGAAGAATATGAGTCGTTGAGCTTTGATTTCCCAGATGAAGATTTAATGGCTATTTCGGTAGAAGAAGTAGTTGTATTCACTAGCAAATATTGGAAGTTGAACTTCGATGGTGCTTCAAATGCCATGGGACATGGAATCAGGGCAATTTTGGTCTCCCTAGAGGGAGAGCATTATCCTTTCACCAGTCGGTTTAATTTTGATTGTACTAACAATATGGCCGAGTATGAAGCTTGTGTTTTGGGTCTTAGAGCTGCCGTTAATCGCAAAATAAAAAGGCTCAAGGTGTATGGGGATTCAGCTTTGGTAATTTACCAACTCAGGGAGAATGGGAGACAAAAGATCCTAAGCTGGTAGAATACCGTAAGTTGGTTATGGAACTTGTGGAAGAATTTGAAGAAGTAACTTTCAATTACCTCCCAGAGAAGAGAATCAAATGGCAAATACCTTAGCCACACTGGCAGCAACATTTAAGATGAACGAGCATTCAAATATGATGCCCATTGAAATGAAAGCTTATGAGTATCCAGCCCATTGTTTTAATATTGAAGAGGAAGAAGATGGAAACCCCTGGTATTATGATATCTTGCAATATATAAGATATCAGAGTTATCCAGAACAGGCCGCTGAGAATGATAAGAGAACCATTAGAAGAATGGCATTCGGGTATGTGCTTGATGGTGAGACTCTATACAAGAAAAGTCTGGATCAGGTCTTATTAAGGTGTGTTGACATGAAAGAAGCCAAGTTGATTCTTGAAGAAGTGCATGAAGGAATATGTGGTACCCATGCTAATGGGCATGCTATGGCTAGGCAGATTATGAGATTTGGGTATTATTGGTCAACTATGGAAACAGGCTGTATTAATTATGCCCGAAAATATCACAAATGTCAGATTTATGGAGATAGGATACATACTCCTCCTCACCCGTTGCATGTAATGACAGCTCCGTGGCCATTCTCAATGTGGGGCATGGATGTTATTGGACAAATTTCACCCAAAGCTTTAAATTGCCATCGTTTTATTCTGGTAGCCATAGATTACTTCACTAAGTGGGTAGAAGCAGCTTCTTACGCAAATGTTACCCAGTCTACAATATGCAAATTCTTAAAGAAGGAGATCATTTGTAGATATGGTTTACCAGAGAGGATTATCTCCGATAATGCGTTGAATTTAAACAATAAGATGATGGACTCGGTCTGTAAGCAGTTCAAAATAAAACATCATAATTCCACCACTTATCGCCCAAAGATGAATGGGGCAGTAGAGGCGGCTAATAAAAACATTAAAAGGCTCATAGAGAAAATGACTGAGACCTATAAGGATTGGCATGAAAAGTTGCCCTTTGCTCTGTTTGCTTATCGAACTTCAGTACGGACTTCAACTAGGGCAACTCCGTTTTCTTTGGTTTATGGGATGGAAGCTGTCTTACCTATTGAGGTGGAAATTCCCTCACTTCGGATTTTGTCAGAGGTAAAGCTCAATGAGGCAGAATGGGTACATGCTAGATATGACCAGTTGAATTTGATTGAAGAAAAGAGATTGAAAGCTATTTCTCATGGTCAGATGTACCAAAAACGTATGATACGGGCACATGGTAAGAAAGTTCGCCTTCGAGAATTCCATGAGGGAGATTTGGTGCTTAAAAGGATTTTGCCTATTCAGAAGGATTTCAGAGGAAAATGGATGCCCAATTGGGAAGGACCTTATGTTGTCAAGAAGGCCTTTTCTGGGGGAGCTCTAGTCCTAACTGAAATGGATGGATCAGAATTACCATATCCAGTGAATTTCGACGTTGTTAAGAGATATTTCGCTTGAAGAAGAAATAAAAGAGAAAATGAAAAAATGAAAAAAATAATAATAAAACCGAGAAGAAGAAAAAGAAGAAAAGAAAAATGAGAAAAAAGAAAAATGATGGAAAAACGAAAAGAAAAAAAAGAAGAAAAAATGGAAAATGGAAGAAAAAATGAAAGAGAAAAACAAAAAGAGAAAAATGAAAAAAAGAGAAATAAAAGGAGGGTTCAAGATGAAAACCCGAAAAGGGCGTCTTGGAACCAAATGAGGTCTCAAGTTGAAAACTCGCAAAGGGCGACTTGAGTTGAGTTTGAAATTTAGAATTCGTGCATGGTGGAGGTTCTGAATCAATTTTGGAAGTGGAAAGAGCTCCTGATATGGATAGTAACAATGACAGTTGGTGATCACGGATGAGACTAAAGATTAATGAGTCTCGATTGAAATAACCAAGAGAAATTGAATGCACATGAGATTCAATACTGGTTTAGGGCATCCAATGATAGAGATTTGGGAGTTTAGAAGTAGCTTCATACTCTTAAGCATCACAATTTTGGAGATCCTTTTGACAGAAGCTACACTCGAGACATTCTAACGGCGTGCCAGTTCAAAAGCATTTGCATTATTGATATTTGAAGACGCCTACTCTTTTGTTCTTTTACTGTTTCCAGTTAAAAGTTTGCCATAAAATTACCTAAAAATTCTTGGCATTATATAAATAAAGAGATGTATTTTCTTATTAATTTCCCTTTTGCAAGCATCTTATCTTGAAAGGTTAAAACATATAGCTTAACTTGAAGTATATAAGATCATTTTGTATTATTGTGCAAAAGGTTTTGGAAAATACAGGTATTCTGAAGCTGATAATGGTTTTAACATGTAAACTTGTGTGGTTATGTGAGGTTAAAACTTTGGAGTTCGTAGAAAATCTCAGCCATTAAAAGATGACCCTAAGAGATTGTTGTTTGTCAAGAAGTTGGTCATGGATACTGGCGGGTTTCAAGAAAGAAAAGAGTCAAGGTCATGTTAAGCCGAGAGATATGGAATTGAGATTATTAACTGGGGTGAACTGGTCAAATGTTCTGTGCCCAAGATGAAACCGAGTTCCATCGAGATCAAAAGGAAATGGAGTTCATTCGAAGAAGAAAATGCATTAAATTGCATAATTGCATACATTTAGGCATGAATAGGATCATAGCATTCATAATTGCATGATGACTTAAATATCTACAGGTTTCCCAGGGATAGTTGAAGATCGAAGATATGAAAGCATCAAGATGAGGATAACTAATTTTGAAATCTTGAAAAGAATGACGTTTAAACGACAATTGAGCCAAAGTAGATTCACATATCCAATGGCTTCCAGGCAAGTTTTCACGATAGAGATGGATTTTCAGAAATTTTCTCAAATTTTAAATTTTTGAGTATAATATTTTCAAGCATATATTCATGATTGATAATGTTTAATTTTCAGGTTTGACCTTTGAAGAAAATCATCTATAAGCCTTCACGGAAGAATAGTGAAGCAAACTCATTTTATGAAGATCGAGTCTTATACTCTCTGGTAGAATAGGGAGCAGACTCGTTTGGTGAAGATTGTTCGAGTTCTATACTCTCTGGTAGAATAGGGAGCGGACTCGTTTATTGAAGATTGTTCGAGTTCTATACTCTCTGGTAGAATAGAGAGGGGACCCGTTTTATGAAGATTGTTCGAGTTCTATACTCCCTGAACGAATAGGGAGCGGACCCGTTTATTGAAGATTGATTGAGTCTTATACTCCCTAAATGAATAGGGAGCAGACACGTTTGTTGAAGATTGATCGAGTCTTATACTCCCTGAATGAATAGGGAGCAGACACGTTTGCTGAAGATTGATCGAGTCTTATACTCCCTGAAGGGATAGGGAGCAGACCCGTCATTCGAAGATTTTTCAAGTCTTGCTTATCCTGAAATAGCAGAGAAACGGATTAATTTTGAAGTTCTAATGGCCGGACAAACTTGATTATCTATTGATCTTTGCTCTATTCTCGTTGCACAACAATGAGCAAAGAGGGGCAACTGTAGATGCTCATTTTGTCCGGGCTTATAGCAGATTAAACAATTCGAATCGAGCCCAACATGATATCTAACCCAACCCGTGCTTAGTTGGATTATGCCAATAAGATAGGCAGTTTTGAGCAAGAAAAGAGGGGGAACGGTTTATAGAGAGTGGAGGTTCAGTTTTTAATGGGCAATTAATCACCAGAAACGGTGGACAACACGAAAAAAAATAAGGAGAACTAGAGAGAGATATCAGTAATTCATCACGATCACGAGAGGACTATAAGCAAAAAATTGGATTAACTATCAGCAATTTTGCAGTGTTGAGAGGATACGAAAGGAAATCACAGTGTAATCATACAATTCAAAAATAGATAAAACAATAAAGGTACATTTTTCCTAGGGGTTCTTCTCCAATTTTCTTAATTTTCCAGTTCGTTTCTTTTGTTTTATGCATGTGTGATTGTTTTTAAAATTAAAATTTGAAAGGGACTGGGACTTACTTATACTGCTCGAGCATAAAAAAAAGGGGGAGTCTCGTTGGCTTCATTTGTTCTCTGTGTGGGTTCAGTAGTAAATAAAGAAGTGTGAGATTTAGTTTAATAATACCAAAATAAAGAAAATAAAGAAAGGAAGCAAGGCAGTATACCTTAGGGTCGAGCAGTAGAGATCGGAGTGTAAGGGTCTTGGGGTTGGGAGTTTAGGTTTGTTTGAGGTTTGCCTAACTGTCGAGATTAGTGACTAGGGTAGATTTGATCTTCATCGGAGCATGCGACGGCCTTGTGTGGTCGTGGGTTCGTAGGAGAGGGTGAGAGGCTCGGCGGCGTTCGTGGATCGAAGGTAAGTCTAAGGATTTTGGGTCTCGACTGGAGTTATGTGTGGCCAAACCCTCGTCGGGTTTAGATGGTGTTCTCACCAGAGTCGAGCGAGCAGAGAGGGTCGAGAGATGGGGTCAGTTTGGTCTAGTTTTTTTTTTACCTATGACCGTTGTGGTAGGGAAGACTTGGGCTGCGTCGACTTGGCCGCGTTGGAGCTTCCTTGGGTTGTGAAGACGGTCGTGAGTGAGGAAGAAGGAGAGTTAGAGAGTTGAGAGTGATAGAGATAACGGCGCAGAGAAGGAGGAATTTGTTGGGTTTAGATATTAGGGTTTTGTCTTTAGGTTAGATTTTATTTTAGAATTAGCTAAAACGCCGTCGTTTCAGCTGATACTTTCCTAGTTTCTATTTCTGACCCAGTATTCTACGCGCATTCCATTTCGGTCCCCAAAATCAGGCATTTTCGAGCTTTATTGTTATTTTAATATTGTCTCTTAATTTTAAGCGTTTTATATCTTAGCCCAGAATCATGTTAGGTCCATTTTTGCATTGTTTTTACATTGGTTGTGTAATTTACGGAACTTTCATTTTGGTCCTTGAACGAATCTTTTGTGCCTTCTTAATTTGGTCTTCATATTTATGAACACTTTTCATGTTAGTCCTGAAATGTTTTTATGTTTTATTTTTGAAATGTAATTTGTAATTTTTGTTGTTTGACAATTTAGGCACTTAGCATGTTTTGTTAATTTAATGGTTAATTCCTACTTTGCATGCTTAGTTTAATTTTATTTTATTCTGGTCCTTCATGGTAATTTTGAATATGAAATCGAGTTACTAATAGTATGTTTTATTGTATATATTGTTTTATTTTAATGTATGCCAATGTCGTTGTATGCATGTATATACCATATCACCATACTTTATTTTAGACTTAGGTGTTCATTTGAATATAGGATATTATTTAATTAGTTTTTACATGACATTATTTTGCATAATATGCATGATAGCCTCACTTGCATAACTCGACATATTCATAATTGGATTAAGGGTAATATATTTTTAATTTAAAATTGTTTTAAGTGGGCAGCCATAACTGATTTGAGGTCCTCTTTTAATGATTTTAAAATAAAAGTGTATCCCGAAAGTGAAACCAAAAAATTGATTCGTCACCTAAAATTTGGGAATGAGAGAAAAAGAAATGTTCGTTTATTTAAACATATCGAGAAAAGGTTGTTATATCTTTAAGATCTGGTCTCGATATTTGTAAATAATCGAACATTCTTTATCTTTTTAAAACGACTTGGTAATTTTAATTTAATTTGTTTGAGTGTTTTTGATTGTTTTAAATTTACATTTTTCGTTTTATGAGATCAAAAATCAAATTAAATTCGAAGTTGTAAAGTTCATTGCAAATACATTAATTAATCGACTAGGTACCGATTTAGGGCGTTGTGGGGGATGCTAATCCTTCCCCACACGTAATCGACTCCCGAACTCGGATTTTGGTAACGCATACCTCAATTTGTTGTTTTAATTAAAATTAATTTTTATTTAAAATGACAAAGAATTTTTGGGTGCCCAATCGTACCCTAATCAAAGATTGGTGGCGACTCTTCGAACCGTATTTTTCGATCGTGTAGGAAATCCAAAAATTTTTGAAACGAGTGGTCTTTTAAATCGCATTTATTTTTAAATTAAAAAGAAATAATTAAGAATTAATATGGTTTTTAAAATCTCACTTTTTTCACCTTTTGAGGGAAAAATCGTTTCGACATGCATTCGCCATTGTTAAAGAAGATGTTGAGTTAATCGATCGATGTAATCGGCCAAGAGGGGGTGAACTGACAATTAAAATTTCGGTGGAAGCTTTTGCAGAAAATTAAAAGTAATTGCACAACGATTTAGAGTGGTTCGACTTTCTCAACCAAAGTCTACGTCCACTACCTTAGCTATCCACACTAAGATTTTCCAACAAATTCACTAATTTTTTCTTTCTTTTGAGGCCAAAGAGATAACCTTACAACTCCCTCAAGAATATACCCCCAATTCTTGAGAACACTCTTTTCTCAAAGAGAATATTACAAATTTGCAAACTTAATGAAAAAACCTCACAAGGCAAATGTGTTTGCACAATTCCAGAACAAAGAAAGAACACTTGAGAATGAATACAATTGAGTACAAGTAGTGTTCTTGAAAGCAAAATGAATATTGAATGAAAAATATGCTTGAAGTGCTCAAACAATGAGTTTGATGTTTTCTCTTTGATTCTCTCTTGATTCTAGTTGATTGATGTTTCTTGTTGTTTCTTCTTATTGATCAATGGCTTCTAAGCTTGTTTAAATACTCCTTCAATTGATTCTGAACGTTGGGAATGATTAGTGGAGTCAATACAGCCATTTAAGTGTGAAAAATAATTAATAAAACAGTGGGAGCGTCTGATGCATCGATGCATAATGCTAGTGCATCGGTACACTATGTGTAAAATTCAAATATTTCGACTGTTGGACCCTTAGTGCATCGGTACACTGATAGTGCATCGATGCATAAATATGCTTCGATGTTTTGAAAAAGCCTGGGTGCATCAAAGCATGGCTTGTGCATCGGTGCATAAAATCAATTCGATGTTTTAATATATATGTAGTGCATCGATGCATGGTATGTGTATCGGTACACAAAAGCCATTCGATGTTCAATTAAAACAAGGGTGCACCGATGCATTGATTCATGCATCGGTACACTTACCTGGAAAATTGATTTTAGGCTCGTTTTTGGTTCAAAATACTTTGTGAAAATTGTTTCAAAAATATTTTAAGTATAAAACACAATTTTACACATTAGTAAGGATTGAAATTGAACTTTGAAAGACTTGGAGTAATATTTTGATATTCGAATAATTATATCGAATATACTTTAGAAAATCATTTGTAAAATCTTAAAATTCATTTAAACTTAGTTTGTTATATCGAAACATCAAAATGTTTTCAACAATCTCCCCCTTTTTGATATAACAAAACATTTGAGTAATTTTAAGATTTTTAAGAAAATCATTTTTGAAATCAAATTTGGAAATTACTCCTCCTTACTATGAAACATCTTCTCCCCCCCTTTTTTTTAAATCAAAAAGACTCTAAAACGATTTGAAACAAGGATTTGAAAAACTTAGCCAATTGATATTTAGAAATTTAAAGTTTAAGCTGCTAAGATCACAATAAAGAGAAAGGTTAGCCATTAGTTTCTTAATGTAATATTCATAATAAAACGAAATATGATATGGTAAAATTGGTCATATGCTAAATGATGCAAAAACTAATAAACCAAGATAAGTTCAACAACCAAAAATATAATAATTTCTAAAATCCAAGCATCCAAACCATAAATCCAAACAAATTCAAACATTCAACAACCAAAGTAAAACAATCCAAAGACAACAAAATGTTTATCAATCCAAGTTTTAAAACCAATAAAGCATGGAAAATAAAGATATACTCCATCGGAGGGTCGGGAGGAGGAGGATTATGTGCTCGTACTTCAAGAGTGAGAGCGTACATACGTTCACGCATTTCCTGTTGAAATTCAGTTAGCTGAGACTCCATAGAAGCAAACCTCAGATCAAACGATTCTAGGAAAGATCGAAAATATGAAGGCGTTTGATCTTCTTGCTGTGTTGTTTTTAGTGCTGGCTCATCGTCTGGTATTTCCTTGTCAATATCTTGCATGAGCTGTTGAAGCTCGGGATCATCGTCAGCAGTCGATGCCAGAGGAGGATGAGGAGCATGAGAAGAGCTAGGAGCAGAACGTGAAGAACTGGCTCCCGGAGTTTGCTTATTGGGTCAATAAATCCATTGGCCAGTCTCCTCATCCTGTTTTCAGTAAGCTTTCTTTAAGGAAGTAAGATTGATTTCGTTTTGAAGAGGGATTGGATTGTCGAGAGAAACTCTAAGACCAAGTTTGATAAAAAGATTAGTAAGTAGACACTCATATACCAAAGTTTCAACATGTTTAGAATGGACTACATTGATGGTATCTACTAGTTCACTAAAAATGATTTGTGGCAAATTTATCTTTCTATTATGTTGGATACAATATATCCACCATAAATATCTAATGCGAAGAGTGGAGTACCTACCTCCGGATGGTCGAAACCACCAAGAGATCATTAAATGCAGAAAATGATCGTGATGTGTACGTAAGGTACTAACACTAGAATTAGGAAGATAAGGATATGGCTCAGTCTCTTTCTCATTATATAAACCATTGTCATATAGCCCAAACTGTTTAGCTATAGTCTCAGAGTTAATATGAATATATTGTCCTAAAAGGTAGGATCTAATTCCTATAGTCCCACATTGAATCTCGTTTTGAATACATACCACATTAGAGTAGAAAATGCGGACCGACTGATAATAGACAATAGTTTTAAGGTAAAACAGTTTATCAAACTTCCAGGATTTGAGAGTTGGTAGGTATTCAAAGTTGATATCTACCATGGCTTGAATAGAGAGAATACGTTCTTCCCGGATTTTGTATGTTCGGAAGGAATCCATGTACCTATGGTAGAGTTCTTCTCTATGAAGACCAGACATATTAAAATAGGAGTTTAGAATGGTCATATTGGGATCGTTTGGATTTGGAGGGTGAGGAGGAATAGGATTAGGAGGTCAGTTAGAACGACTCGAAGAGGTCCTAGGGTATTTAGGGTTTGACATATTTTAAGAAATCAGAATTAGGAATGTAACCTGTAATTTTGAAACACATGTATGCAATATAATCAATCTCAAAACTCAATTGAGTCCGCAAGAATTCAAGGTTCTCTAAACCGAATCCTAATGGGCAAAATTTTTAAAAAATTTTGAAAACAACGTTTGAAAAATCAATGTATAGTTTTCAAATCAACATAATTATAAAAAAACATCAAATTCAAAATTAAATTAATATTTTCGATTTTTTTAATTTCAAAATTCTTGAAAATTCTTGAAAAATATAGTGTTTTTGATGAAATTGATTATAAAATATAGTTTCTAAACACTAAAAAATCAATGCCCGATGTAATGTTCATCCTAGAACTAATCTAAACTAGTTCTAAAATCAAAATTTGATAAAATAGTTGGATTAAGAGGAATGTGATGATGTTTTGCAAGATTTAATGATGTTAGCAGGATTTGGAGATGTAAAACTCAAAGATTTCGACTATTTTTCGTTGATTTTGAGCAAATGGAGAGTTTAGAGAGAGAGAGGGACTAACGGTGGCAAGGGGAGTGTTTGAAGGGTTTTGAGGAAATGAAGAGAAACAAGGTTTTTAACCAAAAACCCGACGGATGCATTGATGCATGGCCATGTGCATCGATGCACATTCAAGGAATGCATCGGTGCATCTTCATGATGTATCGATGCATATTCAAAGGGATGCATCGATGCACTAAATAGTGCATCGATGTATGATGCACAAAAATGTCAAAAATCTGTTTTAAACACTCAAAATGCTAAATTAATTAGCTCTAGTGGTATTGGTAACTCATGTAATGAAAATTAATCATGTTCAATCAATCAATTTTATCCTTGAACTACATTTGAACATAAAATTAATTTTCACTAAGAATCATAAACTCCCCCAAACTAATAGCAAAGAATGCAATAAAAAAAGTATTATTATTATTATAAGCATTTTTCATTTATTCTTAAAAGTGCTAAAATTAATTTAAACACTAGGTGAGGAAAGGTCAGTTAAACCAAATTCTCTCCTAAGTGTCCAAAATCTTTATTTGTCTAAAGGTTTTGTAAAGATATCCGCTAATTGGTGCAAAATATCAACAAATTCTAGAACTATATCTTCCTTAGCGACATGGTCTCTAATGAAGTGATGTCTTATTTCAATGTGCTTAGTTCTAGAGTGTTGGATGAGATTTTTAGTGAGACAAATAGCACTAGTATTGTCACACTTGATAGGAATGGTACCTACTTTAATTCCATAATCAAAAAGTTGTTGTTCCATCCATAAAACTTGTGCACAACAACTACCGGCTGAAATGTATTCCGCTTCGGTGGTAGATAATGCAACACAATTTTGTTTCTTTGAAAACCAAGAAATCAACATATTTCCAAGGAATTTGCAAGTACCAGAGGTGCTTTTCCTATCTAATTTGCATCCTCCATAATCCGCATCAGAGAAGGCATGCAAGCTAAAGCTAGAGTCTCTAGGATACCAAAGTCCTAAACTAGGAGTGTCCTTAAGGTATCTAAAGATTCTCTTAACAGCTAGTAAATGTGATTCCTTAGGAAATGATTGAAATCTAGCACATAAGCAAACAAAAAACATAATGTCTGGTCTACTTGCGGTTAAATAAAGCAAAGAGCCAATCATTGACCTATATAATTTAACATCCACACATTTACCTCATTCATCTATGTCAAGCTTTGTTGATGAGCTCATTGGAGTGTCATGAGATTTCCCATTTTCCAGTCCAAACTTCTTGAGCATATCTTTGACGTACTTAGCTTGATTGATGAAGATGTCGTCTTTTGTTTGCTTGATTTGGAGTCCCAAGAAAAATGAGAGCTTCTCCATCATACTCATCTCAAATTCACTTTGCATTAGCTTAGAAAATTCTTGGCAAAGAACATCATTAGTAGAACCAAATATTATATCATCAACATAAATTTGAACTACTAATAAATCTTTACCTTTATGCTTTAAAAACAATGTAGTGTCAACCTTCCTTTTTGTAAAACCTTTTTTAATTAAAAAATTTGACAATCTTTCATACCAAGCTCTAGGGGATTGTTTTAAACCATAAAGTGCTTTTGTCAATTTAAGAACATGATTTGGAAATTTTGAATCTTCAAAACCAGGAGGTTGTTCCACATACACTTCTTCTTTTATAAAACCATTTAAAAATACAGTTTTAACATCCATTTGATATAATTTAAATTCATGAAAACATGCAAATGCTAATAAAATTCTAATTGCTTCCATCCTAGCTACGGGAGCATATGTTTCATCATAGTCTATGCCTTCTTCTTGAGTATAGCCTTGAGCAAAAAGTCTAGCCTTGTTTCTCACTATATTACCACTTTCATCAAACTTATTCCTAAATACCCATCTAGTACCTACAGTAGATTTATTACTAGGCCTTTCAACTAATGTCCATACTTTACTTCTCTCAAATTGATTTAACTCTTCTTGCATAGCCATAATCTAATGTTCACCATTTAATGTATCTTTAATATTCTTAGGCTCTATGCATGAGATAAATGTAACATAATAACAAATATTTCTAAAAGAAGATCGAGTTGTTACCCCTTTGGATAGATCACCTATAATCTCACCATCCTTGACATAGTTGTACTCTCTTGGGTAAGATACTTCCCTTTCTTCAATGGTTGGATTCTCGAGGGGATCATGAATTTCCTCATCTTTTGTTTCTTCCTTTGATGATGGTTCTCCAACGTCATTTCTAATGTCATTTCTAACGTCATTTGCTTGTAAAATACATACATCATCATTCACACAATAATCATTCCTTGGAAGAGGATTATCATCAAAAACAACATGTATAGACTCTTCTACAACTAAAGTTCTTTTATTAAATACTCGATAAGCTTTAGAATTTAAGGAATAACCCAGGAAAATTCCTTCATCACTTTTAACATCAAATTTTCCAAGATTGTCTTTACCGTTGTTTAAAACAAAACATTTACATCCAAAAGGATGAAAATAACTAATGTTAGGCTTTTTATTTTTAAAAAGTTCATATGGAGTTTTCTTCAAAATAGGCATAATCATTACTCGATTAATAACATAACAAGCGATATTTGTGGCTTTCGCACAAAAATATTTTGGAAAATTGTTTTCACAAAGCATGGTTCTAGCTATTTCTTCTAAAGTTTGATTTTCCTCTCAACAACTCCATTTTGTTGAGGGGTTCTAGGTGCTAAAAAATTATGGCTAATACCATTAGAATTACAAAATTCAGTAAATCCAACATTTTCAAATTCAGTTACATGATCACTCCTAACACTAGTTATAGAGTAACCTTTTTCGTTTTGGATTACTTTTGAAAACGTGATGAATTTTTCTAATGCTTTATCTTTAGTACTTAAGAATAGAACCCAAGTATATCTAGAATAATCATCTACCAATACAAATGTATATTGTTTTCCACCCAAGCTAGTAGTTCTATATGACCCAAAAAGATCTAAATGGATCAATTGTAATACTCTACTAGTGGATACGCCATTAATGGATTTAAAATAAATTCGCTTTTGTTTTCCTTTAGCACAAACATCACAGATTTTATCATTATCAAATTTTAGTTTAGGTAACCCTCGAACTAAATCTCCTTAAATTAACCATTGCAAAACACTCATACTAGCATGTCCTAGTCTCCTATGCCATAACCAACTATCATGCTCATCCTTAGCAACTAGGCATAAATTAGTCATATCTATAGAATCTAAATGCACAATGTAAATGTTTCATATTCTATTACCAACAAGCATAATCCGATTAGATGCAATGTCAATGACTTTACAACCATTAGTATCAAACATGACATTAAATCCCTTATCGCACAATTGACTAATACTCAATAGATTATGCTTTAATCTATTCACATATAAAACATTTTAAATTTGTATGGAAGATGTATTATCTATTGTACATATACCTTCGATGTGACCTTTTGAATTATCACCAAAAGTCACTTCTCCTCCATTTTTGGTGTTAAGTTCTATGAACCGGCTTTTGTCTCCGGTCATATGTCTTGAGCATCCACTATCAAGGTACCATGAGTTTAAATTTGTTTCCTGTGCCTTGTAGCAATGCTCATTTTCCTACAAACATAGATTATTTTTTGGTTTTTGGTACCTAAATTCTTTTGGGTCCATATTCATTAGTTTCCAAAATCCTAATCCCCTTAGGTATCCATTTGTGTAGGATATCCTTATCTTTAATAGTAATGAGTTCTTTAGAAACACATATACTTCTAAAGATTTTTCCATTAGAGGTTCTTCGGGGACCTCTATGATTGTAGTTTTTAAAACTTTTTTCTAACAAAGTTGGATTTTGAATTTTCTCCATTTTCAAAACGTTTTGTTCCAACTTTATCAAAAGAAGCTTTAAGATCATCAATTTTCTTTTGATGATCATCATTGATCTTTGAAAGTAAATTATGCAAATCAGAATTTTTCTTTTCAAACTCTTCTAGTTTGATTTTCAAATTTTTTGATTTTACTTTCTAGATCATTGTTGGTCTTGGATATGAGATTATTTTCATTTTTCAATTTTGAAATATCATTTTTATATTTTAAAAACAATTTCTCATAATCCAAAGCCAACCCATTATATTCCTCTAATAACTAATCATAAGATAAATCATCTAAATAAAATGAGTTAGAAGTTACCTGAGAATCTTCCTCGAATGCCATCAAGCACAAGTTTGCTACTTCTTGTTCCTCTTCATCGGAACATTCTTGATAATATGGATAGCTTTGGAATTGAGCTGGAACATTCTTGTCTCTCCTTCACTCCATAATCTTGGATGAGTAGAAGGTTTGTTGTATCCATCTTTTATGATATTTCATGATCCCATATCACTTGCTTGAATGAAATACATCATCATATTCTTCTAATAAGCATAATTAGCTCCAGTGAAGAAGGAGGTTTGTTGATGGGCAATGAATCAAGACCGAAGTCGGAGTTTGAAGTAGAGGCCATTGATGACTTGATTATCGATGTAACTCTTCCCGAATCGACTTAAGAGGCGATTAAACCTTCAAATGAGTGAGGCTCTGATACCAATTATTGAGTTAATCGATCGATAGAATCAGCCAAGAGGGGGTGAATTGGCAATTAAAATTTTGGTTAAAGCTTTTGCAGAAAATTGATCAAATAAAATATATTATTCAATAATAATACCAGTGCTCCCAAATGACTAGAAATATGTCGATCATCTACTCTCAAAATAACATTTCGTTCTGCCATGCTTCAACAGATATGTAAACAAAATTAAATATTTTAATTTATAATATTGATAATAATTAAAGAAAAATTAAAATCAACTTACCAAACACTCAAATACGATTTAATCTATACAATCAAAATAAATAATATAATTACTTTATATTGAAAATAAAAACAAAAAATGAAACAATAAAATTTACACTAAACTTACCACCACTCAAATACGATTTAATATATAAAATTAAAATAAATAGTCTATTAATAATTATTTAAAATAAAAACAAAAAATAAACAATAAAAATTTAAATTAAACTTACCAAACCAACCGAATACATTTTAATCTGTAAAATCAAAATAAATTAATCTAATTAATTTATATTTAAAATGAAACAATAAAATTTACACTAAACTTACCAGACCACTCAAATTCGAATCATTTCTTCCTTTGTTCGAATTTTCTTTTCTCGGCATACTCTCTTTCTTCTCACCTCACCCCTGCTCCCCAAAATCCAACTCCCCCATTTTATAACTCAACCGTATATTGCATTATTGGTGCCCAATAATGGCACCATTATTTGCATGTTTCCAGCAGCAGCTTCAGCCTTCCCGCTTCCCCATGCTGCAACAGAAAGGACATGCAGAGGACATTAGGAAGACGCCATGCAGTCTTGGTGTCTTCCCCCATTGGCCTGAATACACCGTGCACTCGTGGAGTTTTTTCCATTGGCCTTAAGACACCGTGCATTCCTGGAGTCTTCTCTATTTGCCTGAAGACTCCATGCAGTCGTGGAGTCTTCATATTTGGCTTGAAGGCCCGTGAAGCACCTAGCGTCTTTGGGTTGGAACTGTGCAATTCATCTTAGATGGGTAAATAATATCCGCGTTGGATTATATTGAGAATTTTTTTCTCACATCATTATTGCAGCCATTTTGTCAGAGTATTATAATAATTATTTTAGATCATATTAGGTTGAATATTTTTATCCTAAATTCAGCTCTTCTCCGATATGGCTTATTCCTTTATAAAAATTGTTTTAAACTTGAATTTCAAAAATACTCAATTTTATAAAATCAAATAAGTTCAAAACCCATAAAATTCAAAATGTTAAACATCCATAAAAGCAATCTAAGTTTTTCTTATATAAGAGCTATAAAAATAAAAACTATTTTAAAATAAAATTATAGTTTAAAAATCTGGTGTGCAAATAAGTCGACTTTTGATTAACAATTTATAAAAAGAACAACTTTTGATTAACAAATAATGGATAAGTTCCCATTAAAACATAAAACAAAGATAGCACCATCAAAAGTGTTGTGTTGGATATTTGATGAAGAAAAACATGAAAGGGAGCAGCAGCATGGTACTGCATTTATTATATGAATTGTAGCAAATTAAATTCCATATTACCACATTATTTTCAAATTTTCCTAGTAACCAAACACGCAACAACAACATGTAAATACTAGATGAATTGAATTTGAGTCCCCACCACCGCTATTTTTCTTTGAATTTAAGCGCGAGCGGAAGAAGAAGAAGAAACAAGTCATTTTCTTTGAATTTTGTCTCCCTCCATGCATCTGTCACACTCCATAACTTAACAACACTTACGTTCTCCGGTTCTCTTAAGTAAAGGCATCACCTTTAAAGCTTTTTGAAACATGGAGTTCAAATAAAAAGGACATTCTTTAACCATTAATGATTTTTAATCTAAAATTTTAAGTTAAAAATGTAACTATTTAGCTATATTTCCTTGCATGTTCAAAGGGTAACCTTCACGAAATAAAGACAAGCAAAATAGTGAAAGGTCCAAGTTTAAGACTATTATAGGGTGAAAATGAGTTTTTAAAATAAATTATATGAATTTATGTAGCAATTAGTATTCGAATTTCGGTTAAAAATATTAAAATTTGTGACTTGCTTAAAAAAATTAAAAATGCGTATCCAAAATTTTAAAAGGTTATATTTATAGTGGATTTTTATAATATTTTATCGATAGATTAGATATGAGTAGTTATGCTAAAAAGAACAAAAAAAAATAACTTAATTATTATATATAAAATAGAAAAATAAATAATATAATGGATATATCCCAATGGGATATGATAGGGGTAGTTCTGCGGTGCGGCGCCTAAAAAACGGCTAATATACGGCGTGACCGGTTAAACAAGTGACCGGTTAAAATTTAGACCGGTTATGTTATATTATTTAACCGGAAATATTATAAAGTACAATAACATACTAGGTAGCGCTTATATAATGTAATAGGTAGCGCTTATATTTACGTATTTTATAAGTAAACCGGTATATTTATACCGATAGCATTGCAAATTTACCTATTACATTATATTATATTGAAAGTGTCCATACTTTTTATAAAAAGGATCGATACTTCTTTTAAAGTTATGTAATTTATGTTTCATTTTTTTTAATAGTGTTTCATGTTTTCCACCTACAATATTAATTTAATAATTTCATTTGCACAAAAAATTATTTGATTGTTTTGATATTTTATAAAATAATATTTAGAATTTTTAATTTAATAATAATATATATCGTAACGAAAAAAATAAATCATTAGACGCCTATAATTACTAAATTAATATCTTAAAACTCACTCAAAAGATAACCTTAAATTAATGTTTTCCACAGTGAAAAAAGTATGGACACTTTTATAAAAAGGATAGACACTTTACAATATAACCACTACCTATTACATTATATAAACGATACCTATTACATTATATAAGTGCTACCTATTACATCATATGTTTACCTATTATATTGAAAGTGTTCATACTTTTTATAAAAATGATCGATACTTTTTTTTAAAAGTTGTGTAATTTATGTTTCAATTTTTTTAACAGTGTTTCATGTTTTCCACCTACAATATTAATTTAATAATTTCATTTACACAAAAAATTATTTGATTGTTTGATATTTTATAAAATATTATTTAGAATTTTTAATTTAATAATAATATATATCGTAACGTAAAAAATAAATCATTAGACGCCTATAATTACTAAATTAATATCTTAAAACTCACTCAAAGGATAACCTTAAGAACACTTGAAGAAGCAAGAGAACAACTATCCAAGCAATCAAAAACGAGAAAATCCCAACATGATAACAACTGAACATATCATATCAATGTTCAAACTCAAGTTGTAGATTTTGATTTCCTTTTGCTTGGCATCATATGAGATTTGGATTTGATTTCCTTTTGCTTGGCACCATATGAGCTTTGGATTTTGATGAGCATCGGAAGTATTTCAGACTTATGATTTGGGTGGTACTCAACTTATGATTTTAGTTGCTATTTGTTACATTTCTTGTATACCACCCAGATCATACGCCCGAAACGTTTCTGACGCTTTAAAGTTGACCAAAAATAAAATGGTCGGGATTTCCCTCGCGTTTATACGTTGGAAAAAAACAATGGAAATTAGGAATAATCAATGATAACATGCATATTGGCTTGGGCTAATATTTATAGTGGAGCCGAAATATATATTGAAATTCAAACTCAAATTGAAATTTAAATTCAAACTCCAATTACATATGAAATGAATTTGAAATGCAGTGTTAAATTGAACATGAAAATTGCATAATTGATTCATACTGTTCAAGTAACATGCTTTATGAACCATCAAGCTAAAAGACATATTGATTGAGTTCAAAGCTGAGTTGTGAGTTGATGGAGTTGTCACACTTGTCACATGGTTGGAATAAAGTACTCACATGCGAGATAGATTGTTTTGTTATACATAACCCATCTCAACTGAATAAAAATACATACAATATAATCAAACCAAAACATACTTACACAACAAATTATATATAACAATGTTCAAATAATGTACCCACAAAAAACGAAATTAATCCAATGAAAAAGAGTTATTTCTAACAAAGTCCGGAAAATTATTTTTCCAAATAATGTACCCATAACAATGTTCAATTAATGTACCCACAACAATGTTTAATTGATTTGTTGTTTAATTTTCAATTTGAATTTATAATATATATATCGTAACGTAAAAATAAATCATTAGACGCCTATAATTACTAAATTAATATCTTAAAACTCACTCAAAAGATAACCTTAAATTAATGTTTTCCACAGTGAAAAAAGTATGGACACTTTTATAAAAAGGATAGACACTTTACAATATAACCACTACCTATTACATTATATAAACGATACCTATTAATTATAAGGGCTACCTATTACATCATATGTTTACCTATTATATTGAAAGTGTCCATACTTTTATAAAAAGGATCGATACTTTTTTTAAAAGTTATGTAATTTATGTTTCAATTTTTTTAACAGTGTTTCATGTTTTCCACCTACAATATTAATTTAATAATTTCATTTACACAAAAAATTATTTAATTGTTTTGATATTTTATAAAATATTATTTAGAATTTTTAATTTAATAATAATATATATCGTAACGTAAAAATAAATCATTAGACGCCTATAATTACTAAATTAATATCTTAAAACTCACTCAAAAGATGTATATACCTAAATATGTAGTTAACAAACATACCTAAATATGTAGTTATTGTACATACCTAAATTTAATGATAATATACTTGTAGTTATTGTACATACCTAAATATGTACTGTGAATTTAATGTTGTACCCACCCTTTAACTACCACTACCAATGCCACATCCTATTGAAAGCAGCACGACAGAAACATGTTCAAAATGAACCTTTGTTTACATCTCCATCAACTCTTGGAGCACTGAACTTGCACAACAAAATTTTTGCCATGGATAATACTGATGTAGACAATGTTAAGCCAACCGAGGAATGCCATGAAGTACATAATGTTGATGAATCTGACAGATTGGTTGGTCAGCTCTTCTGTTCACGTGATCAAGCTTGGCACTTTTACAAGGGATTCGCACGGGAACATGGGTTTAGTGCACGTAAGGGAACAACACGGCTTGACGTGGAAGGGAATGTGAAGACACAAGAATTTTGTTGTTCCAAAGAAGGGTTTCGAGTATCAAAAGTCAATACTGTTGATCGTCAACGTGCTCATACGCCAGTCACAAGAACAGAATTTTGTTGTTCCAAAGAAGGGTTTCGAGTATCAAAAGTCAATACTGTTGATTTTTTCGAAGACGGAATGGAATGACAACGATCTCCATATAATATATCGTAAGTATCAACATGACTCCTATTGTATGTACATATAAATATTTTGAATGAAGGAAGAAAAACCGCGTTACTTAAAATTACCGACACTTTTTTAAATGGTATCGACACATTTTTCTTCCAATATGGACATAAAGTACCGACACAATATTAAAAAGTGTCGATATATGTTGTAGACCTATTCGCGCATAAAACCGGTATATTTATACCGGTTATATTACAAAATTATCTATTACATTATAAATCTGGGTTCCGATGTGTAAATGTCGATACTTTTTTAAATCGTATCAACACATTTTTCTTCCAATATGGACATAAAGTACCGACACAATATTAAAAAGTGTCGATATAGGTTGTAGACCTATTCGCGCATAAAACCGGTATATTTATACCGGTTATATTATAAAATTATCTATTACATTATAATTATGGGTTCCGATGTGTAAATGTCGACACTTTTTTAAATCGTATCGACACATTTTTCTTCCAATATGGACATAAAGTACCGACACAATATTAAAAAGTGTCGATATATGTTGTAGACCTATTCGTGCATAAAACCGGTATATTTATACCGGTTATATTACAAAATTATCTATTACATTATAAATCTGGGTTCCGATGTGTAAATGTCGATACTTTTTTAAATCGTATCGACACATTTTTCTTCCAATATGGACATAAAGTACCGACACAATATTATAAAGTGTTGAGATAGGTAGTAGACCTATTCGCGCATAAAACGGTATTTATACCGGTTATATTACAAAATTATCTATTACATTATAAATCTGGGTTCCGATGTGTAAATGTCGATACTTTTTTAAATCGTATCGACACATTTTTCTTCCAATATGGACATAAAGTACCGACACAATATTAAAAAGTGTCGATATAGGTTGTAGACCTATTCACGCATAAAACCGGTATATTATACCGGTTATATTGCAAATTTACCTATTTTATTATAATATGTTGAAAGTGTCCATACTTTTTATAAAAAGGATCGATACTTTTTTAAATATATGTAATTTATGTTTCAATTTTTTTAACAGTGTTTCATGTTTTCCACCTACAATATTAATTTAATAATTTCATTTGCAAAAAAAATTAGTTGATTGTTTTGATATTTTATAAAATAATATTAAGAATTTTAATTTAATATAATATATACCGTAACGTAAAATAATCATTAGACGCCTATAATTACTAAATTAATATCTTAAAACTCACTCAAAAGATAACCTTAAATTAATGTTTTCCACAGTGAAAAAGTATAGACACTTTTATAAAAAGGATATACTTTACAATATATTAAAAAAGTATAGACACTCAAATGTATATACACAATATAATCACACCAAAATAAATACACAAGAATGTTCAAATAATGTACCGACAAACAAAATTAATCCGATGAAAAAGGGTTGTTTCTAACGAAGTCCGGAACATTAGAGGCCTTCAACAAATTTTCCAAATACTCTCGTATGTTTCCGCCTTTTTCTGAGGACATACATAAATAATTTCAATTATCAAACTAATGAGGTGCAATTTTACTAACAATAAATTAAATTCGCATAAGCATGAATAAATTTGTGTCATACCTAGAGCTTTGTCGTTCGAATGGGAAGCATCGTCAAAGGTATGTGGACATATGTAATTGTATTTCTATATAACACATAAGTTGTTAAAATAATCAATGTCTGAACACCTGTTCAACTGGAAAAACATATTGCATAAATGCAACTTACCGGATTATAAATCATTTTTTCCGCTGAATCATCGACCAAAAGTGTATTTAGCTCGTTAAAATCTGGACACAGCGTTCCAAACATCATTGAGATCTTACAGTAGGTAACAGAATCGTATGTTTTGCATTTTTTTTGATCCTGTTCACAACAGTCGAACATAAATATGTAGGAATCATAGACAACGAAAGTCAGCAAACTGTAATGACATTCATCTTACCCACGAATAGAAAATGCTCGGAAAATACAGGTAGTTTCTCAAGTACACGGTCGACGTTATGCCTGAGATTGTAATCAAGTTTGAATGTTAACATTCAAATGTATATTAACGATTTTGACTACATAATTCAATTGCCTCAACATGTTCTAACCTCATCTTGAAGACCAAAGGGCAACAACAAAATTGTCGACACAAAATTGCATAAATTCAAATAATCCTCTTCTGAGGACAACATCTACAACATGAAGAAAATGAGATTAAAGTTCTACGCTTATATGTTAAAATAATGGATACAAAAGAATAGAATTAAAACCTGCCGGCAGTCTTGGGATGTAGGCAAGGACACCATTGAGATCAAAATTAAAAGTTTTCTTGAAGGCGGCGTTGCAGACACGATATACTTGTTTGCAGACACTTTTTATATATGGATCGACACTTTATGGGTGCACCCTGTTTTCCATTCATTCTGGAAAACAAATATCGACACAAACTATATTAGTGTCGACACATTATTTAGACATATTCTCTCATAAAATAAGTATAATTGTACCGGTATAGATTGAAAAATTACATATTACATTATACTTTTGGGTTCGATGATTTTGGGATCGACACTTTTATATATGGATCGACACTTTATGGGTGCACCCTGTTTTCCATTCATTCTGGAAAACAAATATCGACACAAACTATATTAGTGTCGACACATTATTTAGACATATTCTCTCATAAAAAGTATAATTGTACCGGTTAGATTGAAAAATTACATATTACATTATACTTTTGGTTCGATGATTTTGGGATCGACACTTTTTATATATGGATCGACACTTTATGGGTGCACCCTGTTTTCCATTCATTCTGGGAAAAAATATCGAAACTATATTAGTGTCGACACATTATTTAGACATATTCTCACATAAAACCGGTATAATTGTACCGGTTAGATTGAAAAATTACATATTACATTATACTTTTGGGTTCGATGATTTTGGGATCGACACTTTTTTATATGGATCGACACTTTATGGTGCACCCTGTTTTCCATTCATTCTGGAAATAAATATCGACACAAACTATATTAGTGTCGACACATTATTTAGACATATTCTCTCATAAACCGGTATAATTGTACCGGTTAGATTGAAAAATTACATATTACATTATACTTTTGGGTTCGATGATTTTGGGATCGACACTTTTTATATATGGATCGACACTTTATGGGTGCACCCTGTTTTCCATTCATTCTGGAAAAAATATCGACACAAACTATATTAGTGTCGACACATTTTAGACATATTCTCACATAAAACCGGTATAATTGTACCGGTTAGATTGAAAACATTACATTACATTATACTTTTGGGTTCGATGATTTTGGGATCGACACTTTTTATATATGGATCGACACTTTATGGGTGCACCCTGTTTTCCATTCATTCTTGAAAAAAAATATCGACACAAACTATATTAGTGTCGACACATTATTTAGACATATTCTCACATAAAACCGATATAATTATACCGGTTAGATTGAAAAATTACATATTACATTATACTTTTGGGTTCGATGATTTTGGGATCGACACTTTTTATATATGGATCGACACTTTATGGGTGCACCCTGTTTTCCATTCATTCTGGAAATAAATATCGACACAAACTATATTAGTGTCGACACATTATTTAGACATATTCTCTCATAAAACCGGTATAATTGTACCGGTTAGATTGAAAATTACATCCTTTTGGCCATATTGTAAATTTGCCTTTACTTCCAAGTATCAACATGACCCTTAATGTGTATAAGAAACATGTACAACAACATACTGCTAACTTTTCTCATCTCATTCATAATTATATTCACATACAAAATATAAATCGTATACAAAATTATAAATCTTATACAAAATTAACCCTACATTTACATCATTGCATTCTTTTGTTATTCTTATGTAATATTGCAGTTTTTGTAATCTCCTGTCTTCGTTCATTTTGATTGTGGCTTACGAGATCGTTTAATACTCGCGATCGATCCCAGTCTCCAACAACCTATATTCAAATTGCCAGAACGTTAAGTATTGTCAACTACAGCATTCAATCTACGACTTTTAACAATTTTACCACAAACGATTTTTTCTATCCACTTACAAATCACCAGTTGCCCCTGTAGAACCGATCGATTCCATCCACATCATCACATACATGCCGCAATTATATCTGTTACAAAATTTGAAAACCACACATGTCAATTATGATGAATACTGCATAAATTAAGCTTTCTATTTGTGATAACATCTCATACCCATTCAATTGCTTATTCTTCTTATGCTCCACAAATTTGAAATTTTTCAAGGGATACTTTCCTAGAGATCCACAGGACTCAACCCAAATGCGTTTCTTATTATAAGAATCTAATATTTTAATCTGCATTAAAATAGAAGTTATGCACCAAAAAAATTATGCATTATAATTTACATAATGTCCTTTCTACATACATACATACCAATCTCTTAGCATCCTTCACTCTCTGTTTAGCTGCTTCAGTTGTAAACTACTATCATATATTGTTACAACATGATCTACCATATCCAACACCAATAGATACCAATGTGAATTATGGTAGTTTATTGTGATCATGATCTGCAACAAATTTCACACCCAATTTGACAAAATTCAACATTCTATATCCGAAAACATCATTTGCAATTGGTATGGTGTCTTACCTTCTCACAGTCGGTGAATTTCACATAGTTATCCAATATGACACCCAGAAGGTAGAAATACTCTCAACACTTTCTTTGTTGTTGGCTTCCAACGCCTGTTGCTGTAATTACGCAAAAACATTATTAATTTACCGTCTATAACACTACTTTTCAATATTTATTAATTTAACTCACCACTAAGAGGTATGGAAGGTAGCCAATCCTCCGGAGTGACTTTTGAGAATCGTAGCATATGGTCCAGGCGAGCAAATCGATAACCTAACAAAATTAATTACACAATCAGAACATATTCAATAAGTTTTAACATTTCTACTTTCTACTTACCACACCGCCAACCCATTCCGTAGGCTTCAACGTTGCAACGTCGTATACAGTAGCGAATTGATTTCCCATTGAGATTACAGAATATTTGTATGAATCATTAGGATTAATATGTTGTCATGAATATTTAAATATCACTCACAAACAATATATTTCACTTACCCCGATTCTAACTCGCTATTCCATAAATAATCAAATTGCAGCTTCGATGTCATCAATTCCGCTTGGAATATCCGCTTTTTCAACCTACAATTTTGCATACAAATTTTTGTCACAACAACATAATAAAAATCAAATTAAGTATTCTTTTATTAAACTTACCTTCTGTTTCTTCTTCTGGGGTGCAGGACATTCCGAATCCAAACTGCTGCTATAACACTCTCCGGTGTATAAATGACATCGACTTCCTTCCTCCTCATTTCTTCCATCTCTTCTTCTTCCTCCTCCCTCTTTTCTTCTTCATATTTTTTCAGTTCATCGTACTTTTTTTCATAGCTCTTCATCTCTTTTATTTCACCCTTCAATTGAGCTCCTTCATCCGAGTATTTATCAACCACCCCCTTCACCCCCGTAAGTTCACTCCTCAAATCCACAACCTCCTTCACCACTCCCTCAAATTTTTCTCCCGTCACCATCTTAATATCACCCCTTAACACCCCAACTTCTTTCACCACTTCACCCCTCAACACCTCTACTTCTTTCACCACTCCATCTATTTTTCCTTCCACTACCCCCTTATGCCTCTCGAGTGTATCTTCGACTCTCTCGAGTTTCTCTACGACTTGATCAAGTTTCTCTTCGACTCTTGATTGTCTTTGCATGATTTCAAATTGGATTTTTTTGATATCAGCCAATTCAGACATCAAAATGTCGAAGTTACTCTGTTTTGCTTCACCGTCGTCCCACTCACCGTCATCCCCCAATACAACCATCCCTCCTTTCTTCCTCTGCCTCCACTGCCTCCTCTACATCCTTGCCAATAACCTTCAAAATTAAATTACAATAGTAAGACATTGATTATATTCTTATATTATTTAATTACATTACCATTTCTTGCTTCTTCCCTCTATCCAACTTCAACTTCACCATCACTCTAACCACCTCTTCCTTCCCCCATGCACGGATGCGTGCCACTCCGGTTCTTTCATAAGCCGGCACTGCCTCACAGCCCGACCAAAAATCGAACAGTGCAACCTGCATTTATAATAAAATTTATATTTTTATATAAAAACACAAAAAAGTGATTCAACTCATTTACCTCTAAGATTTCTATGCACCCTTTGAGGTATCTCTGGCTGCCCTTTTTAAAGGTGATGATTGATTCAATCAATCTCGAATGGATATATTCAGCCCAATTGAATTCACCCTTCAAGCCTTCATCGCAAATGAGCTTCATATATTCCTTGTTCGTTGACGTATCACCCGTTGGACAAAGAAATATCCCAACAAGGTACAATAGAACTCGGGCCTTCAGCTCATCCCCCCAGTAAGATCCACTTTTGATATCCTCTTCAACTTCAGCATATGTCACCTTATGATTCAAACCATATTTGGAGGCAAGTGCTTTCCAGTTCTTACTCTACAGACTTCTATAACACTTTTGCCTTTGTTTGTACCCCCAATACGGCTGCAGCAGTCGATACCCCCAGAGGGAATGAATAATCACCATACTTAGCCATACATTGACTGACGTCAAATTGTGCCATCAAGGATCGACACAATTCCCTCCGAATAGGTCGATCCCTTACTCCGATCAACGATCCAAACCTATTTCTCCCAGCACATTCAACTGACCCTTCTCCTTAAGGTGTTTAATTAATAAATTCCCTTTTAATGCTGCATCTTGTCGACACTTCCTACATTTTTAACAATATAATATAGTCTTATATTTTGTATCAACGTATTTACAAGTTTAATGAATACCTTATTTTCATGTGCTTTCCTCCGTTCTTTGTATTCTTTACTATCATTCCTTGACTGTGTGATGTAAGGTTCCTTTTCAGCATCACTCATTGAATTCCATTTGGACCTCACATCTTTTTTCACCTAAATTAAACATAAACGTTTCTTAATCAATACATTAACACTAAATACTAATACTACTCAATGTCAATTTCATTTTACATACCGAACCGCTCTGTGTGCCATCTCCCTTCATCCTTTTGCATTCGGCCATACTGTTAACATTTAAATTTGTAATCAATTTAAAGTTTATCGATACTTTAATCCAATTACCATTTCAACAATAATAACAAAAAGACATTGATACTTACTAGAAGTACATATATCCACCCTTTGGTTGCTTTCGAGTCTCGACCTCAATTTCAAAGTCATCTGCTCCACCAACAATTTTCCAACCCATTGACTCCATTTTTCCTTCATATATCAGTTTACGCAAAAAATTATTTTGTTACATACACTTTTCAATATACAAATAGATAACTACTCTTGTGGTAAAACGGTTTTCTTCAAAAGAATTTGAATGGCCACACCAAAATGTGTCGGCACATTTATACAACCTATAATATCATTTTCTACCTATAATATTTAATAAAAGTATCGACATTTATTTTTCCTTGAATATCTATTTCTACCTGCAATCGGTCCCAAATGCTTCCTTACTCCAAAACCCCAAACAACACATAAAAAACCCTATCGCGATTACTGTAATAATAAAAAATTAGGGTTTCGACAACATACTTTTCGATTCGACTGCAGCAACAAACAAACAAACTTCGCTTTAGAAACGCCTTCTGAAATGCAGCAACAATTACTCTTCGATTTCAAAAACTCGTCCGTTCTATCTTTTTTCAGAGGATTTAGCTATGGCCTTTATATTTTCATCGGATATGTTATTTATATTTAATCGATACAAATACAAAAGTGTCGATACTTTTATGTCAGGTGTCGATACTTTCGAAAGGATAATTACCTTTCTTTGAAAGTGTCGATAATTTATTACACGTACTTATGAAAGTATCGACACTTTCAATATATCCGGTATCATTTTACCGGTTTTATCATTTTTGATACCGGTTTTATCATATTTTTACCTGTTATATCGTTGTGGATCGATATATTTTTTAAAGTATCGACACATTATAGGCGCTATAACTGCTTCTCTTTTAAATTCACAAAGTGTCGATCCTTATATAACGTATCGACACTTTAAATTTACCGGTTTTATCATTTTGTTACCGGTTTTATCATATTTTTATCTGGTATATCGTTTTGGATCGAGATATTTTTTAAAAGTATCGACACTTTTTAGGATTTAAAACTGCTTTTAAAGTTATGTAATTTATGTTTCAATTTATTTAATAGTGTTTCATGTTTTCCACCTACAATATTAATTTAATAATTTAATTTACACAAAATTTTATTTGATTGTTTTGATATTTTATAAAATATTATTTAGAATTTAAATTTAACAATATTAACCAAATATAATAATAAATATGTTTTCAACAGTGAAATAAGTATGGACACTTTTATAAAATGATATATACTTTTTTGAAAGTTATGTAATTTATGTTTCAATTTTTTTAATAGTGTTTCATGTTTTCCACCTACATATTAATTAAATTTCATTTACACAAAAAATTATTTGATTGTTTTGATATTTTATAAAATATTATTTAGATTTTAAATTTAACAATATTAACTAAAGATAATAAATATATTTTCACAGTGAAATAAGTATGGACACTTTATAAAAAGGATAGATAATTTACAATATAACAGGTAAAAATATGACAAACCAGATTCATTATGACAAAACCGGTAAAATTACTTGATATGTTAAAAGTATGGACAATTTTATAAAAAGGATAGATACTTACCGATAACCAAAGTTTACCGGTTACCAAATTTTTTAATAGTTTTTCATATTTCTACCTAAAACATTATTAGTTGTCAACATAATAGGTACCGCTAAACCGAATTTATTAAATATTTTAATGTATCCGGTAATACTATATTAACCGTATATTAACCCGCCTTTCCTGAGACATTCCCTGACTAGTGGTTGCTTTCTCAAAGAAAAATATGTTGAAATTTCAATGTCTCTGATTTGATCGACAAAAAGAAAAGAGAAATGTTATTGACCTTATTTAACTAAATAAAAATTTTGGTACGGAATAAATAAGGCCAAACGATATATTAATAAAAAAATTAATTGAGTTTGACCTACAGATAAAACGTTGATGTACGGAAATTTATTTATTTTTTCCTCTAATAAAGTTATTTGATCTTTCTTTCTTGCAAATTATCTTCCTTTTATATTCAATTTTTTGTGTATTGACAAAACTCACGTGAACTCATTCGTAAAATCTATCATTTTAAATGCTACACGATCAAACAATTATAATATAAAAATATTTATATTTATATTTATATTTATATGATATAAATTAGTACCATAATCCAATTAATATTAATATATTGTAACTTAAGTGAATAACATTGTAAAACAATAGGAGAAATGCAGAAAACACAAATTTTCATGTCATGTTCCTAAATTTTATTTAAATAATTTAATATTTTATCTCGTTAAACCAATTGATTATCGACAAAAATGTTAATTCTTTGAATATGAGAAAAATATTCATATTTTCTTGGTAAATTTCAAATTTGGAAAGGGATGAGACCGATGCGAACCTTGGAACTTGAAGGTATGTAAGCTATTATTTCTTACAATGATAACATGTTCCTCTAATATTTCATCAATTCAATTGAGAAATGATCAAATGTTTCTTATTTTGAAGTATAATATATATTATTATAAAAATATTTTTGGATTTTCATGCTTTTATATAGTTCTCTAAATTATACAACTAAAATCTATTAATTGGAATTCAAACACAAAACCATTGGATTTAGTATACAAGCTTTAAATCATTATGTTATTATAATTTTTCTAAGGCTTAAAATAAATATATAAAAGTCTCTATCCTATGTTGCTTTTCTGTTCCAGGTCCTTAAAATATTTTTTTAATCAAAATAAGGTCTTAAACTATCATATGTAACCACTCTAAGTCATGCTATTTTTTCGGTTAGAAAAATTTCTTTCGGTTAATGAGACATTGACATGTTACACAAAATTATATACTTGTTTTAATCTAAAAAATAGTTTAGGGACTTAAAGAAAAAAGGCACATAGTTTTGGGACTTTATTAACCAAAAAATATTTTAAGTGCTTAGAGTGGTTACGTATGATAGTTTAACGATTTATTTTGATAAAAAGGTAATTTAGGGAATTAAAGTGAAAAAATAAGCATAGTTTAGGGACTTTTTTTCGTTTAAGCCTTTTTGTAAATACATTTTTACGTAAAAAAGAAAAAACTTTTTTAAAAATAATGTACCATATAAATAAAAATAATGTATGGCATAACTAAAACGATAAAGTAAACTTTTGTTTTAAAAAAAAGAAAACGATAAATAAACTAACACCGGAATTAAAGTCGTAAACAAATAATAAAGACAACAAAATTTAAGAGGGAAGAAAAATAAATACAAGGAAATAAAAATCATAAACGTAAAGAATTAAAAACTAAAGATAAAAACAAAGAGGAGCTAAATTAAAGAAAAATAGGATCAAATTGGAGTAAAAGGAAATTGAAAATCTAAATTAAAATATAAAAATAAAAGGAAAATAAAAATGGTTTAAATTAAAATAAAATCAAATAAGAGGCTAAATTCAAAAAATGAAATGAAGAAAAAGGATTAAATGGTACTGAAATTAAAATTTAAAGTATTAATGAAAAGAAAATTTCTACAATGCTCGTTTAGCGTAGATGAACATGGTTAATGATGAGCATCATTAAATTAATTTATAAAACATTAAATTATAAAGTACTAAACATATAATTATAAATTAGTTAAAAATTTAAATGTTATTTAATTAAAATACAATATTATAAAACATTAATTTTTTATAATCTTATTTTAATTATAATTAGATCAAATATTAATTTAATAAATTTATAAACCCTAATTTATTTTCATAGCTTTGAAGTCACTACCGTCATCATTGTTGTCACCGCCGCTTCCACCACCGGTATCATCTTTCTCCGTCGATTTAGTCTTTGTTGTTCGCCCATGGTGAAAGATGATACCAGCGGCAACGACGACGACGGGAACTTCAAAGCTATGAAAATAAATTAGGGTTTATAAATTTCTCAAATTAACATGTGATCTAATTATAATTAAATAAGATTATAAAAACTAATGTTTTATAAATATTGTATTTTAATTAAATTACATTTATGTTTTGACTAATTTATAAATACGTTTAGTATTTTATGAATTTATTTTGATAGTGCCATCATTAACGGTACTCGTCGAGTGGTAGTATTATTCTAATGAAAATAGGTAGAAAATACTAGAATAAAAGGAAAAGGGGTTACATGAAATCAAATTGAATTAGTGAGCATGATGTTTATGTTGCCACCTTTTTCGACTGCTAAAGATTAAAAAAAAGTAATCTTGATTCTCAGGATGATTCTTCACCTTTCTATCAGTTGCAACATGAAGGACATGCCTTAGCTTATAGGTAAAATAAAGAAAGAACTGGGCTATACTATTTATTTTATTACCGAAGGCTTAGGCTTCTATGGGACCAGTCGAGCATGCTTCGGGACATCGACCCTATGGTCAGAATCTTCAATCTGGAAGCTCTGCTGGTGCATCAGGCCAACGAAACATGTCCACCTGGGACTTGGGTCTGCTTGGTTAAGGGTTTTGGGTTATTTTTTTGGCCCATTTTTAAATGAGGTTTGTAAAACATGTAAATAAACAAACAAATAGAGCATTATTTTATTTTCAAAAAAACAAAAAAAAAATTATTTATTTAACTCATTTTTGTGTGTGCATATCTTTTCATTTTCTACTGTTAATCTCAGTAACATATTTTTATTCATGTAACGGTCCTAAATCTACGTAAAACTAAAGAATTTTACATTGTGTAATAAGATCTAATACTTATATAGAAAGTGTGTGGTAAGAATAGGGGATAGAGCAGTTAAAAGATGAGTGAAATTAGATGAGGAGGCATGTAATTGTTCCAAGATAATAAACGTGAGCTTTACGTAATAACAATAATTTCTGATAGTAAACCATAGAAACCTCACGAGACTGCACCCTGCAGCATTTAAGTGATCATCCACCACTTTCCCAACTGTTTATATGTATATATACCCATACCATACAAAACACTTCTTCATCTCAAAACATTAGAGCTGGAAGATCAATCACTTTTATAAAAGATAAACCCTACTTTCAAATTATAAAAACTATAAACATGTCTCATATTGCTGTGAAGAGAAATAGGAAAAGGCAACTGAATGAACATCTTAAAGTTTTACGTTCTTTAACCCCTTGTTTCTACATTAAGAGGGTAATTTGTTTTCTTTCTTCTTTTCAATATGGATATTGCGAAACCCAACCCTAATTGTTCAAGTTAAGAGCTTTTCTTTAATAGTTTGAGATAATTATAAGGTAGTATATGTTCAGAATTCTTTTAATATGGTTATTTTGGTTTTCAGGGTGACCAAGCATCGATCATAGGCGGTGTGATAGAGTTCATCAAGGAAGTGCAACAAGTTTTACAATCTCTGGAATCGAAGAAACAAAGGAAGAGTTTAAGCCCTAGCCCTAGTCCAAGTACTCCAAAGTCACTACATCTGCCTGCAAAACCTAACCCTATGGGAGAAGTCGGCGCATGTTTCAACTCGTCTCTTGCGGATGTCGAAGCAAGGATCTCGGGATCGAACGTCCTCCTGAAAATCGTTTGCCAACAAATACCTGGTCAGATTCTGAAGATAGTAGCTGTGCTGGAGAAATTTTCATTTGACGTTCTTCACCTCAACATCAGCAGAATGGAAGAGACTGTGTTATACTCCTTTGTCATCAAGGTATCCATCATTTATTCGTTTTAACCATAGTTGCTGTTGCAGGTATTCAATGATGCATCACTATCTTAAATTTGATGATATCACGGGGATTTTGGAGTTTAAGGTTTATATTCCTTTTTCATAAAGGTACGACCATTTGTCGTGGGTACTAAGTAATGTTCCACATGAAAATAATGTTTCAAAGAATTAATAATATCATAGGCTTTCAGGGGTTTAGGGTTTCTAATCCACCGTTTGTTTCAGCCATAGTTGTGGGTATTGAGTAATGAAATTGATAATGTTTCAAAGAATTAATTTGACGATATCACCCTGTGTTTTATAATGGGGAAAAATCAATGGAAAAAATGTTCTTAGAAGAATTACAGATGAGACAGAGAATCAATGGGATATTAGATAAATCAAATCACAAATTAATGATATTACTCTGGACACTAAATTATATATATATATATAATATATATATATATTATATATATATGCATATTAGTTCATACAATGTAATTTTGTTAGGATCATTAGATGAGTGAAAATAGACAGCTAGTATTAACAACAGGAAATGAGAAGATATTCCTAGAAAAAATAAGGAGATAATCTCATCCGTTCATTACAACTCATCCAACGATCTTAAAAATGTGTAAAACTAAAAATTTTGCACTAGGTGTAGCTATAGGTGGATCCTAACTATATATATATATATATATATATATATATATATATATTCAATTGCATAGTGTAAAACTTTTAGTTTTACAAATTTTGGGATTGTTGAATGAGAAAAATAAAAAATTGAGATTAACAATAGGAAATAAAAAATTCACTAGAAAAAATAAGGAATTAATCACAGCCTTTGATTTTATCTCATCCAACAATCTTAAAAGACATAAAACTAAAAGTTTTACAATGTAAGTGGATCGCAAACTATATATTTATAGACTATGATAGATTTTGCTTTCCAATATGCGTTTAATATGTGCTTCAAATCATATGCTCATTTTAAGCGGATTTCATTGCAAATTCCTCAAGGCAAGCATTGTAAACTAGAGAGCAATAAATATATAAACAAAAATGGCTTGAGATTGCATTTCATCCATTAAGATAAAGCATGGATTCATTTTATCCTTTTGCTCATTATTCTTTTGGATAATTTGGGGTGATTATAAAATAATATTTATTCAATTTTTCTTATTTTATTTACAACACACACTTTGTAAAAATAATTACTCAAACCCAAACTCTTTAAGGAAAACAATACTGATCACTCGTTGAGTTCATAATTTTATCAATATTTTTCTTGTTATTCTTTTAAATATTCTGAGATGATTAAAAATTAGTATTTGTTAAGATTTTTTCTTAGTCTATTTGCGACGCACACACGCCTTATAAAAACAGTGACACGAACACAAATCCTTTAAAAAAATACTCTTTTACCTCTAAGGCCACTCATTGAGTTATTACTGTCTTTTTGTTTTTATTATATATACGAAGGCTTATGTTAGTTTGTAATGTATTTTTTGAACAGATTGGTCTAGAATGTCAGCTGAGCTTGGAGGAACTTGCTACTGAAGTTCAGCAAAGCTTCTTCTCAGAGCCTGTTTTTCTCAACGAAATATAGTTTTTCATACTAATAAAATTTTCATATTTTCATGGTGGTTATATCAGCATACAAGAAATGGAACATATATAATTTCATTTCTTTTAAATTATAATATATTTACTGGTAAATAAAGAAAATCATCAACCTATCCACTTTTTCCATTTTGTGGAGGGATAGTTTTACAGACAATTGCTCCATTACGAGAGTAATAAGAGTGGATGATAAATGAGAAAATACATGATGTTAATTGTTAGAGTTCTACTCAAATTCAAAGTGACACAAATTAATTAACATATTAATTTGAGAAAGTAAGAAATTTAGTTTAATTAGAAGTAGAAACTTTATTATCCTTTATATAGAAAACTTAGATTTCTACTTTATAAGTTTCTTTTGTATTCTTCTTCTCTCGACATTAGTGAGTTTTTTTTTTGTATTTTTATTTTCTTGACATTAGTGAATTTTCTCATTTTCTACCTATAGTTTTTCCTGAAAGAATTTTTCATATAAAATCTTAGTGTCTATTTTATTGGGCGATCATTATGCATGTCGTTATCTCATGGCATTAACTATGATCCCCATGAATTATGTAAAAAATAGTGAAGTAGTTGTTTTAATGAGACATGACTAAGGTAAGTGTATGTGTTGGCAGTGGTAGATTCAGAAATTCAAAAATAAAATTTAAAATTTTAATTCACCTTAAAAGAAAAATTAGATATGCAAGTTTCCTTATTATTTCTCATCCCCTTAGTACACAATTGAGCTTTATATTTGAACGTGTTAGTTTAGGTGTTTTCAAGTGATTCGTGATTATGAATAAAAGAGGCAGCAACATCGAAGGGATCGAAAGTCTCGAACTTGAGGGCAATTTGGTTTAAATAAGCAGAGCATATGGGCTTAATTTTGCATTTAATGTTGTTTTGTGTTGAAATGAGGTTCAAGATGGGTTTGGTTGGGATTGCATGTGCTCATCCTTCGTTTTTTGAACCAGGATTCAGTTGCATGTTCTTCTTGCACTCCTCTGATATAGTAGTTAGTAGGTTGGTCTTAAATTACCACAAACTTATTGGGTTTATCTGTAACACAATTGATCCTTCTCCATAAAAACAATTTGATGACACTTGCTTTCGTCCGTACAAAATATAACATATATAGTATTATTATATGATATTATAAGTTATAGTACATACATTTTTATTTACATTCTACTTCTCTTGTATAGGCCCAAGTACAAACGTTTCAAATCCCATGACTCATTACACAAGCATCCCGTTTGGCCCAGTAGCACACGTGACCTACATCAGTCTCCAAGCCGAACCCTAGAGCGTCGTTCCTCGTTCGAAGTCCCCATGCTGCACGCCACCAATTCCGACTCTTTCGGCGCAAGGAGAGCACGAAGCAACAACCCACAACCGATTATCTCGGTTCAACAGCAAACCAATAGCAAATGTTAGTTTTTAACTAGGAATCAAACTTCCAAAAATAGGGTGGCTTGAATATTATAAATAGCATGTAATCCCTAATGTAACGTTGGACACGGTTGATACGAAATACAAGCAGAAAATTACTAGCCATATAGAGCGAAATCGGAGCCTTTCTTTTGCAAATTTTCGAAAGAACAGTAGGTAAAGTTCTTACCTTTTGGTGGTCGTCTTGTATGGTTGTTTGTTGCTTCACCTTCCTTTGTTTTTTTTTTCTCTTTTCACTCAAGAAACGCTAAAAATGCCGATGAACATGTGGGGATAGAATGTTTCTTCGGAGCCTTTGAGCTTAGATCTACCCCCTGAGGCTTGGTTTTTGAGAAAACTGTTTTCGTTTTTGGAACGAGCACGTCGAAATCTCTCGAAAAAAACTAAACTTTTTGACTTTTGCCGCCGATGACCGACGGACGTCGCCGATCAACGGCGGCGGCGAGGCGGCGTACGGTGGCCGTGTTCTGGGTTCATCGAGACCCACGGCTGTGTTCTTCATCCTCGATGAACAGAGGAGAGGATGAAGAGAGGGGAAGGAGGGACGTTTCAGCGAGAGAAGAGGAGAAATGAATATTAAAACAAATTTTTGACTTATAAATGCGACCCGTGAACCCGATGTATGACCCGCGCGTGACCCGCCCCACACGCAGGATCCGCGTGTTTCCGTTTGGAAGTGGGATAATCCCACTTTTGGTCCCTTGTTCGCAGGCTTATGATTTTACCCCCTAATTCGAATCCAAACCCCGATTTTCTTCTGATTTAGCCCCCTATTTCACATTTTTTTAATTTAATCCTTCATTTGTAATTACTTATCTTTTTACTCTATTTTATTATATATATATATATGTATTTTTTTCTTTTTTTCTAATATATCATATATATACGCATGTATATTTGTTTATTATTATTTATTGTTGTATGTATATTTATTTTCATTTATTCGTTTTATTTAATATACATTGGATATTTACGTGCATATATTCTTTGTGTTTTTTAAATTACCATTTTATATGTACATATTTTTTTTCTCCTTTATTTATTTCATATGTTTTATTCGTTACTATTTAATATATACATGTATCTTTTTTTCTATTGTTTATATCTTGTTATTGTTATTACCCTCATACATACTATTTTTTTTCCCTTCGTTTCATTTATTTTTCCATTCTATCTTATGTTTATTTGCATTTTTTATCTAATACGTTTCTTGATCTTTTAAGGGCAATTAAAGTATTCTAAGGTAAGTGATTTGGATCGCTATTTTACCTTTTGATTTAAATTTACATTTTTCTTAACTAAAGACAACTGGAAATTACGTAGTACCGAAAGGGCGGTTCAAGGGTGCTAATCCTTCCTTGACCGTAACCGACTCTCGAGCCCGACATATTTCTGGTAAGATGCAGATCAAGTAAGAAACAGGGTATCCGATCAACCCACTTTTCATAAGTAAATGATCGGTGGCGACTCCAATCCACATTTTTCAAGTCAAAGCCCAATTCCGGGGCCCAACCGAAAGACGGTTCCGACAGCTTGGCGACTCCGCTGGGACACAGGTAAGCGAGTCAGGCTAAGGTAATTTCCAGTTGTCTTTTTAATGAAAAGGGTAAGTTTGAACTTTAAGGTAACATTTCGATCCTTATTACTTACTTTTGATATATTTTTTCGAGTAAATAGTTGGACTGACCGTTTTCTAATGATTTCAGCTTTCATTTTTCATCTAAGGCAAACCCGAGCTCCAAACCCGTTTTAAGTGGGGGTGAAAGCGACGCCTTCGTGTGAATTTATTCACCGTGCGGGCCTAGCAAGTAGCCTTCGGGATTCATATACCTTATCTCGTGTGAATTTATTCACCGTGCGGGGCTAAGGGAATGTGTCCTCTCGAGTTTAACTTAGTCCACACAAGCATGATGGGTTTAGGACTAAGGGTCTGGCAAGCCCAAGGGGGCACCGGCAAGGAGAACTCGGGTACCGTTTTTAAAACCTAAACTGGGAGACCATGAAGAATTAGAGCCTACCCGAAACCACGTTCCAAAACCTAGGATATTTTTACCCTAACCATTGTTTTTTTGTGTTTTTTCCTTCCGTCATTTTTATTTGTATTTTATTTTGCTAACGTTTTTGCCTTTGTGTTTGTTTTCTAGCATTTGCATCATTACAAGAGGTTATTGATCCCAAAAAAGCGTTTGTTATACACAAAATAATTCGAATTAATGGACAAAGGTGTTGTAACAAGAGATTGAAAATGCTGAGGCACGACTATGGTCCGAGAAGACTCAGAAAGAGAGGGAGACAGTCTTCAGGGAAATTATGTGTCAGAGCTGGTTAATAACGTCGCTGTCAGCTTGAAACAGAATGATGTCC